>NW_027141683.1:0-300000 GCF_036365525.1 Heterodontus francisci
ACACTCTCCGTCCCCACTCCCCGTCCCCTCTCCCCGTCCACACTCCCCGACCCCACTCACCCTCCCCACTCACTCTCCCCACTCCCCGTCCCCACTCCCCGACCCCACTCCCCGTCCCCACGCCCCGTCCCCACGCCCCGTCCCCACGCCCCGTCCCCACGCCCCGTCCGCACGCCCCGTCCGCACGCCCCGTCCGCACGCCCCGTCCGCACGCCCCGTCCCCACGCCCCGTCCCCACGCCCCGTCCCCACGCCCCGTCCCCACGCCCCGTACCCACTCCCCTGCCCCCACCCGCCATCCCCACTCTGCGCCCCGACTCCCCGCCCCCACTAACCGTCCCCACTAACCGTCCGCACTCCCCGTCCCCACTCCCCGTCCCCACCCACCGGCCCCACCCACCGTCACCAGTCCCCGCCCCCACTCCCCGCCCCCACTCCCCGCCCCCACTCCCCGCCCCCACTCCCCGCCCCCACTCCGCGCCCCCACTAACCGTCCCCACAACCGGCCCCACTCCCCGTCCCCACTCCCCGTAGCCACACACCGTCCCCACTCTCCGTCCCCACTCTCCGTCCCCACTCTCCGTCCCCACTCTCCGTCCCCACTCCCCGTCCCCACTCCCCGTCCCCACTCCCCGTCCCCACTCCCCGTCCCCACTCCCCGTCCCCACTCCCCGTCCGCACTCACCGTCCGCACTCACCGTCCGCACTCACCGTCCCCACTCACCGTCCCCACTCACCCTCCCCTCTCCCCCTCCCCACTCACCATTCCCACTCCCCCTCCCCACTCACCATTCCCACTCACCCTCCCCACTCACCCTCCCCACTCCCCCTCCCCACTCCCCGTCCCCACTCCCCGTCCCCACGCCCCGTCCCCACGCCCCGTCCCCACGCCCCGTCCCCGCTCCCCGTCCCCGCTCCCCGTCCCCGCTCCCCGTCCCCACGCTCCGTCCCCACGCTCCGTCCCCACGCTCCGTCCCCACGCTCCGTCCCCACGCTCCGTCCCCACGCTCCGTCCCCACGCCCCGTCCCCACGCCCCGTCCCCACGCCCCGTCCCCACGCCCCGTCCTCACTCCCCGTCCCCACTCCCCTGCCCCCACCCGCTGTCCCCACTCCCCGCCCCGACTCCCCGCCCCGACTCCCCGCCCCGACTCCCCGCCCCCACTAACCGTCCCCACTAACCGTCCCCACTCCCCGTCCCCACTCCCCGTCCCCACTCTCCGACCCCACTCTCCGTCCCCACTCTCCGTCCCCACTCTCCGTCCCCACTCTCCGTCCCCACTCTCCATCCCCACTCTCCGTCCCCACTCTCCGTCCCCACTCTCCGGTCCCACTCTCCGTCCCCACTCCCCGTCCCCACTCCCCGTCCCCACTCCCCGTCCCCACTCCCCGTCCCCACTCCCCGTCGCCACTCCCCGTCGCCACTCCCCGTCGCCACTCTCCGTCGCCACTCCCCGTCGCCACTCACCGTAGCCACTCCCCGACCCCACTCACCGTCCCCACTCTCTGACCCCACTCTCCGTCCCCACATTTCCGTCCCCACTCCCAGTCCCCACTCCCAGTCCCCACCCACCGTACCCACTCCCCGTCCCCACCCACCGTACCCACTCTCCGTCCCCGCTCTCCGTCCCCGCTCCCCGTCCCCGCTCTCCGTCCCCGCTCCCCGTCCCCACTCCCCGTCCTCACTCTCCGACCCCACTCACCGTAGCCACTCACCGTCCCCACTCACCGCCCCCACTCTCCGCCCCCACTCTCCGTCCCCACTCTCCGTCCCCACTCTCCGTCCCCACTCCCCGTCCCCACTCCCCGTCCCCACTCCCCGTCCCCACTCCCCGTCCCCACTCCCCTTCCCCACTCCCCTTCCCCACTCACCGTCCCCACTCACCGTCCCCACTCTCCGTCCCCACTCTCCGTCCCCACTCCCCGTCCCCACTCCCCGTCCCCACTCCCCGTCCCCACCCACCGTAGGCACTCACCGTCCCCACTCACCGTCCCCACTCACCGTCCCCACTCACCGTCCCCACTCTCCGACACCACTCTCCGACCCCACTCTCCGACCCCACTCTCCGACCCCACTCTCCGTCCACACTCTCCGTCCACACTCTCCATCCACACTCTCCGTCCACACTCTCCGTCCCCTCTCCCCGTCCCCTCTCCCCGTCCCCTCTCCCCGTCCCCTCTCCCCGTCCCCTCTCCCCGTCCCCTCTCCCCGTCCCCACTTCCCGTCCCCACTCACCGTCCCCTCTCCCCGTCCCCACTCACTTCCCCTCTCCCCGTCCCCACTCCCCGTCCCCACTCCCCGTCCCCACTCCCCGTCCCCTCTCCCCGTCCCCTCTCACCGTCCCCTCTCACCGTCCCCTCTCACCGTCCCCTCTCACCGTCCCCTCTCACCGTCCCCTCTCACCGTCCCCTCTCACCGTCCCCTCTCCCCGTCCCATCTCACCGTCCCCGCTCCCCGTCCCATCTCACCGTCCCCGCTCCCCGTCCCCGCTCCCCGTCCCCGCTCCCCGTCCCCGCTCCCCGTCCCCCATCACCGTCCCCACTCACGGTCCCCACTGCCCACTCCCCACTCCCCGCTCCCCACTCCCCGTCCCCACTCCCCGTCCCCACTCCCCGTCCCCACTCACTGTCCCCACTCCCAGTCCCCACTCCCAGTCCCCACTCCCCGTCCCCACGCCCCGTCCCCACTCCCCGTCCCCATTCCCCGTCCCCATTCCCCGTCCCCACTCTCCGTCCCCACTCACCGTCCCCACTCTCCGTCCCCACTCCCAGTCCCCACTCCCCGTCCCCACGCCCCGTCCCCACTCCCCGTCCCCACTCCCCGTCCCCATTCCCCGTCCCCACTCTCCGTCCCCACTCTCCGTCCCCACTCTCCGTCCCCACTCACTGGAACCACTCACCGTCCCCACTCTCCGTCCCCACTCTCGGTCCCCACTCACCGTCCCCACTCCCCGTTCCCACACCCCGTCCCCACACACCGTCCGTCCCCACTCTCCGACCCCACTCACCGTAGCCACTCACCGTCCCCTCTCTCCGTCAGCTCTCACCGTCCCCTCTCACCGTCCCCTCTCCCCGTCCCCTCTCCCCGTCCCCTCTCACCATCCCCACTCCCCGTCCCCACTCCCCGTCCCCACTCACCGTCCGTCCCCACTCTCCGACCCCACTCACCGTCAGCTCTCACCGTCCCCTCTCCCCGTCCCCTCTCCCCGTCCCCTCTCCCCGTCCCCTCTCCCCGTCCCCACTCCCCGTCCCCTCTCCCCGTCCCCACTCCCCGTCCTCACTCCCCGTCCCCACTCCCCATCCCCACTCACCGTCCCCACTCCCCGTCCCCACTCCCCGTCCCCACTCCGCGTCCCCACTCAGCGTCCCCACTCCCCGTCCCCTCTCCCCGTCCCCACTCAACGTCCCCACTCGCCGTCCCCTCTCCCCGTCCCCACTCCCCGTCCCCACTCCCCGTCCCCTCTCCCCGTCCCCTCTCACCGTCCCCTCTCCCCGTCCCATCTCACCGTCCCCGCTCCCCGTCCCCACTCAGCGTCCCCACTCAGCGTCCCCACTCAGCGTCCCCACTCTCCGTCCCCACTCTCCGTCCCCACTCTCCGTCCCCACTCCCCGTCCCCACTCCCCGTCCCCACTCCCCGTCCCCACTTCACGTCCCCACTCACCGTCCCCTCTCACCGTCCCCTCTCCCCGTCCCCACTCACCGTCCCCACTCACCGTCCCCTCTCCCCGTCCCCTCTCCCCGTCCCCACTCCCCGTCCCCTCTCCCCGTCCCCTCTCCCCGTCCCCTCTCCCCGTCCCCTCTCACCGTCCCCTCTCACCGTCCCCGCTCCCCGTCCCCTCTCACCGTCCCCGCTCCCCGTCCCCGCTCCCCGTCCCCGCTACCCGTCCCCACTCCCCGTCCCCACTCCCCGTCCCCACTCCCCGTCCCCACTCCCCGACCCCACTCCCCGTCATCACTCCCCTTCCCCACTCCCCGTCCCCTCTCCCCGTCCCCACTCAACGTCCCCACTCCCCGTCCCCACTCCCCGTCCCCACTCCCCGTCCCCACTCCCCGTCCCCTCTCCCTGTCCCCTCTCACCGTCCCCTCTCCCTGTCCCATCTCACCGTCCCCGCTCCCCGTCCCCACTCCCCGTCCCCGCTCCCCGTCCCCACAGCACCGTCCCCACTCCCCACTCCCCGTCCCCACTCCCCGTCCCCACTCACCGTCCCCACTCCCAGTCCCCACTCCCCGTCCCCACCCCCCATCCCCATTCCCCGTCCCCACTCCCCGTCCCCACTCCCCGCCCCCACTCCCCGTCCCCACTCCCCGTCCCCACTCCCCGTCCCCACTCAGCGTCCCCACTCAGCGTCCCCACTCAGCGTCCCCACTCAGCGTCCCCACTCAGCGTCCCCACTCAGCGTCCCCACTCAGCGTCCCCACTCCCCGTCCCCACTCCCCGTCCCCACTCCCCGTCCCCACTCCCCGTCCCCTCTCCCCGTCCCCTCTCACCGTCCCCTCTCCCTGTCCCATCTCACCGTCCCCGCTCCCCGTCCCCACTCCCCGTCCCCGCTCCCCGTCCCCACTCACCGTCCCCACTCCCCACTCCCCGTCCCCACTCCCCGTCCGCACTCACCGTCCCCACTCCCAGTCCCCACTCCCCGTCCCCACCCCCCCATCCCCATTCCCCGTCCCCACTCCCCGTCCCCACTCCCCGCCCCCACTCCCCGTCCCCACTCCCCGTCCCCACTCCCCGTCCCCACTCAGCGTCCCCACTCAGCATCCCCACTCAGCGTCCCCACTCAGCGTCCCCACTCAGCGTCCCCACTCCCCGTCCCCACTCAGCGTCCCCACTCAGCGTCCTCACTCACCGTCCCCACTCCCCGCCCCCACTCCCCGTCCCCACTCCCCGTCCCCACTCCCCGTCCCCACTCAGCGTCCCCACTCAGCATCCCCACTCAGCGTCCCCACTCAGCGTCCCCACTCAGCGTCCCCACTCCCCGTCCCCACTCAGCGTCCCCACTCAGCGTCCTCACTCACCGTCCCCTCTCCCCGTCCCCACTCCCCGTCCCCACTCTCCATCCCCACTTCCCGTCCCCACTCACCGTCCCCTCTCCCCGTCCCCACTCCCCGTCCCCACTCCCCGTCCCCACTCACCGTCCCCTCTCTCCGTCCCCACTCCCCGTCCCCACTCCCCGTCCCCTCTCTCCGTCCCCACTCACCGTCCCCACTCCCCGTCCCCACTCCCCGTCCCCACTCCCCGTCCCCTCTCCCCGTCCCCACTCCCCGTCCCCACTCCCCGTCCCCACTCCCCGTCCCCACTCCCCGTCCCCACTCCCCGTCCCCTCTCCCCGTCCCCTCTCCCCGTCCCCTCTCCCCGTCCCCTCTCCCCGTCCCCTCTCCCCGTCCCCTCTCCCCGTCCCCTCTCCCCGTCCCATCGCAACGTCCCCGCTCCCCGTCTCCTCTCACCGTCCCCGCTCCCCGTCCCCACTCCCCGTCCCCACTCCCCGTCCCCACTCCCCGTCCCCACTCCCCGTCCCCACTCCCCGTCCCCACTCCCCGTCCCCACTCCCCGTCCCCTCTCCCCGTCCCCACTCCCCGTCCCCACTCCCCGTCCCCACTCCCCGTCCCCACTCCGCTGGGGACCCAGTACTGAGCCCTGTGGAACGCCACTGGAAACAGACCTCAAGTCAGTGAAACACCCGTCAACAATCACCCTTTGTTTCCTGTCACTGAGACAATTTTGCATCCAACTTGCTGAATTTCCCTGGATTCCATGGGATTTTATTTTTTTAACTAGTATGCCACATGGGATCTTGACAAAAGCCTTGCCAAAATCCATGTAGACCATATCAACTGCACTACCCTCATCTATCATCCTTGCTACTTCTTCGAAAAAGTCAATCAATTTGGTCAAACAATATCTTCCCTTATCAAAAACAAGCTCACTATCCGTGATTAACCTGTGCCTTTCTAAGTGACACTTCTTCCTGTCTCTCAGAATAGATTTCAATAATGTGCCCACTACTGAGGTTGGACTGACTGGCCTGCAATTATTCGGTCTATCCCTTGCTCCCTTTTTAAAGAGGTAACATTTTAACAGTTCACCAATCCTCTGGCACTACACCTGTATCCAGTGAGGACTGGAAAATGATGGTCAGACCCTCTGCCATTTCCACTCTCACCTCTTTTGACAGCCTAGGATACATTTCAACTGGCCCTGGTGATGGATCAACTTTCAAGGATGCTAATCCCATTAATACTTCCTCTCTCCCTATGTATATCACATCCAATAATTCACACTCCTCCTCTTTAACCACAATATCTGCATCGTGCCCCCATTTTGTTAAGACAGATCCAAAGTATTCATGAAGAACCATACCAACATGTTCCGCCCCTACTCGTGTATATCAATTTGGGTATATACACCTTCTGTAGGTGATTTACGGTCAGTCCTTTAATAATTGGACAGTGATTGTTCTGTAGGTGATTTACGGTCAGTCCTGTAATAATTGGACAGTTATTGTTCTGTAGGTGATTTACGGTCAGTCCTTTAATAATTGGACAGTGATTGTTCTGTAGGTGATTTACGGTCAGTCCTTTAATAATTGGACAGTGATTGTTCTGTAGGTGATTTACGGTCAGTCCTTTAATAATAGGACAGTGATTGTTCTGTAGGTGATTTACGGTCAGTCCTTTAATAATTGGATAGTGATTGTTCTGTAGGTGATTTACGGTCAGTCCTTTAATAATTGGATAGTGATTGTTCTGTAGGTGATTTACATTCAGTTCTTTAATAATTGGACAGTGATTGTTCTGTAGGTGATTTACGGTCAGTCCTTTAATAATTGGACAGTGATTGTTCTGTAGGTGATTTACGGTCAGTCCTTTAATAATTGGACAGTGATTGTTCTGTAGGTGATTTACGGTCAGTCCTTTAATAATTGGATAGTGATTGTTCTGTAGGTGATTTACGGTCAGTCCTTTAATAATTGGACAGTGATTGTTCTGTAGGTGATTTACGGTCAGTCCTTTAATAATTGGACAGTGATTGTTCTGTAGGTGATTTACGGTCAGTCCTTTAATAATTGGACAGTGATTGTTCTGTAGGTGATTTACAGTCAGTCCTTTAATAATTGGACAGTGATTGTTCTGTAGGTGATTTACGGTCAGTCCTTTAATAATTGGACAGTGATTGTTCTGTAGGTGATTTACGGTCAGTCCTTTAATAATTGGACAGTGATTGTTCTGTAGGTGATTTACGGTCAGTCCTTTAATAATTGGACAGTGATTGTTCTGTAGGTGATTTACGGTCAGTCCTTTAATAATTGGATAGTGATTGTTCTGTAGGTGATTTACGGTCAGTCCTTTAATAATTGGACAGTGATTGTTCTGTAGGTGATTTACGGTCAGTCCTTTAATAATTGGATAGTGATTGTTCTGTAGGTGATTTACATTCAGTTCTTTAATAATTGGACAGTGATTGTTCTGTAGGTGATTTACGGTCAGTCCTTTAATAATTGGACAGTGATTGTTCTGTAGGTGATTTACGGTCAGTCCTTTAATAATTGGACAGTGATTGTTCTGTAGGTGATTTACGGTCAGTCCTTTAATAATTGGACAGTGATTGTTCTGTAGGTGATTTACGGTCAGTCCTTTAATAATTGGATAGTGATTGTTCTGTAGGTGATTTACGGTCAGTCCTTTAATAATTGGACAGTGATTGTTCTGTAGGTGATTTACGGTCAGTCCTGTAATAATTGGACAGTTATTGTTCTGTAGGTGATTTACGGTCAGTCCTTTAATAATTGGACAGTGATTGTTCTGTAGGTGATTTACGGTCAGTCCTTTAATAATTGGACAGTGATTGTTCTGTAGGTGATTTACGGTCAGTCCTTTAATAATTGGACAGTGATTGTTCTGTAGGTGATTTACGGTCAGTCCTTTAATAATTGGACAGTGATTGTTCTGTAGGTGATTTACGGTCAGTCCTTTAATAATTGGACAGTGATTGTTCTGTAGGTGATTTACGGTCAGTCCTTTAATAATTGGACAGTGATTGTTCTGTAGGTGATTTATGGTCAGTCCTTTAATAATTGGTCAGTGATTGTTCTGTCGGTGATTTACAGTCAGTCCTTTAATAATTGGACAGTGATTGTTCTTTAGGTGATTTACGGTCAGTTCTTTAATAATAGGATAGTGATTGTTCTGTAGGTGATTTACGGTCAGTGCTTTAATAATTGGACAGTGATTGTTCTGGAGGTGATTTACGGTCAGTCCTTTAATAATTGGATAGTGATTGTTCTTTAGGTGATTTACGGTCAGTTCTTTAATAATAGGATAGTGATTGTTCTGTAGGTGATTTACGGTCAGTCCTTTAATAATTGGACAGTGATTGTTCTTTAGGTGATTTACGGTCAGTTCTTTAATAATAGGATAGTGATTGTTCTGTAGGTGATTTACGGTCAGTCCTTTAATAATTGGACAGTGATTGTTCTGTAGGTGATTTACGGTCAGTCCTTTAATAATTGGATAGTGATTGTTCTGTAGTTGATTTACGGTCAGTCCTTTAATAATTGGGCAGTGATTGTTCTGTAGGTGATTTACGGTCAGTCCTTTAATAATTGGACAGTGATTGTTCTGTAGGTGATTTACGGTCAGTCCTTTAATAATTGGACAGTGATTGTTCTGTAGGTGATTTACGGTTAGTCATTTAATAATTGGACAGTGATTGTTCTGTAGGTGATTTACGGTCAGTCCTTTAATAATTGGACAGTGATTGCTCTGTAGGTGATTTACGGTCAGTCCTTTAATAATTGGACAGTGATTGTTCTGCAGGTGATTTACTGTCAGTCCTTTAATAATTGGACTGTGATTGTTCTGTAGGTGATTTACAGTCAGTCCTTAATAATTGGACAGTGATTGTTCTGTAGGTGATTTACGGTTAGTCCTTTAATAATTGGACAGTGATTGTTCTGTAGGTGATTTACGGTCAGTCCTTTAATACTTGGACAGTGATTGTTCTGTAGGTGATTTACGGTCAGTCCTTTAATAATTGGACAGTGATTGTTCTGTAGGTGATTTACGGTCAGTCCTTTAATAATTGGACAGTGATTGTTCTGTAGGTGATTTACGGTCAGTCCTTTAATAATTGGACAGTGATTGTTCTGTAGGTGATTTACAGTCAGTCCTTTAATAATTGGACAGTGATTGTTCTGTAGGTGATTTACAGTCAGTGCTTTAATAATTGGATTGTGATTGTTCTGTAGGTGATTTACAGTCAGTCCTTTAATAATTGGACAGTGATTGTTCTGTAGGTGATTTACAGTCAGTCCTTTAATAATTGGACAGTGATTGTTCTGTCGGTGATTTACGGTCAGTCCTTTAATAATTGGACAGTGATTGTTCAGTAGGTGATTTACGGTCAGTCCTTTAATAATTGGATAGTGATTGTTCTGTCGGTGATTTACGGTCAGTCCTTTAATAATTGGACAGTGATTGTTCAGTAGGTGATTTACGGTCAGTCCTTTAATAATTGGATAGTGATTGTTCTGTCGGTGATTTACGGTCAGTCCTTTAATAATTGGACAGTGATTGTTCAGTAGGTGATTTACGGTCAGTCCTTTAATAATTGGATAGTGATTGTTCTGTAGGTGATTTACGTTCAGTCCTTTAATAATTGGATAGTGATTGTTCTGTAGGTGATTTACAGTCAGTCCTTTAATAATTGGACTGTGATTGTTCTGTAGGTGATTTACAGTCAGTCCTTTAATAATTGGACTGTGATTGTTCTGTCGGTGATTTACAGTCAGTCCTTTAATAATTGGACAGTGATTGTTCTGTAGGTGATTTACGTTCAGTCCTTTAAGAATTGGACAGTGATTGTTCTGCGGGTGATTTACGTTCAGTCCTTTAATAATTGGATAGTGGTTGTTCTGTAGGTGATTTACGTTCATTCCTTTAATAATTGGATAGTGATTGTTCTGTAGGTGATTTACAGTCAGTCCTTTAATAATTGGACAGTGATTGTTCTGTAGGTGATTTACGGTCTGTCCTTTAATAATTGGACAGTGATTGTTCTGTAGGTGATTTACGGTCAGTCCTTTTATAATTGGACAGTGATTGTTCTGTAGGTGATTTACGGTCAGTCCTTTAATAATTGGACAGTGATTGTTCTGTAGGTGATTTACAGTCAGTCCTTTAATAATTGGATAGTGATTGTTCTGTAGGTGATTTACGGTCAGTCCTTTAATAATTGGACAGTGATTGTTCTGTAGGTGATTTACGGTCAGTCCTTTAATAATTGTACAGTGATTGTTCTATAGGTGATTTACGGTCAGTCCTTTAATAATTGGACAGTGATTGTTCTGTAGGTGATTTACGTTCAGTCCTTTAATAATTGGACAGTGATTGTTCTGTAGGTGATTTACGTTCATTCCTTTAATAATTGGATAGTGATTGTTCTGTAGGTGATTTACGTTCATTCCTTTAATAATCGGATAGTGATTGTTCTGTAGGTGATTTACGGTCAGTCCTTTAATAATTGGATAGTGATTGTTCTGTAGGTGATTTACGGTCAGTCCTTTAATAATTGGACAGTGATTGTTCTGTAGGTGATTTACGGTCATTCCTTTAATAATCGGATAGTGATTGTTCTGTAGGTGATTTACGGTCAGTCCTTTAATAATTGGACAGTGATTGTTCTGTAGGTGATTTACGGTCAGTCATTTAATAATTGGACAGTGATTGTTCTGTAGGTGATTTACGGTCAGTACTTTAATAATTGGACAGTGATTGTTCTGTAGGTGATTTACGGGCAGTCCTTTAATAATTGGATAGTGATTGTTCTGTAGGTGATTTACGGTCAGTCCTTTAATAATTGGACAGTGATTGTTCTGTTGGTGATTTACGGTCAGTCCTTTAATAATTGGACAGTGATTGTTCTGTAGGTGATTTACGGTCAGTCCTTTAATAATTGGACAGTGATTGCGCTGTAGGTGATTTACGGTCAGTCCTCTAATAATTGGACTGTGATTGTTCTGTAGGTGATTTACGGTCAGTCCTTTAATAATTGGACAGTGATTGTTCTGTCGGTGATTTACTGTCAGTCCTTTAATAATTGGGCTGTGATTGTTCTGTAGGTGATTTACAGTCAGTCCTTTAATAATTGGACAGTGATTGTTCTGTAGGTGATTTACGGTTAGTCCTTTAATAATTGGACAGTGATTGTTCTGTCGGTGATTTACGGTCAGTCCTTTAATAATTGGACAGTGATTGTTTTGTAGGTGATTTACGGTCAGTCCTTTAATAATTGGACAGTGATTGTTCTGTAGGTGATTTACGGTCAGTCCTTTAATAATTGGACTGTGATTGTTCTGTAGGTGATTTACAGTCAGTCCTTTAATAATTGGACTGTGATTGTTCTGTAGGTGATTTACGGTCAGTCCTTTAATAATTGGACTGTGATTGTTCTGTAGGTGATTTACGGTCAGTCCTTTAATGATTGGACAGTGATTGTTCTGTTGGTGATTGACGGTCAGTCCTTTAATAATTGGACAGTAATTGTTCTGTAGGTGATTTACAGTCAGTCCTTTAATAATTGGATAGTGATTGTTCTGTAGGTGATTTACGGTCAGTCCTTTAATAATTGGACAGTAATTGTTCTGTAGGTGATTTACGTTCAGTCCTTTAATAATTGGATAGTGATTGTTCTGTAGGTGATTTACGTTCAGTCCTTTAATAATTGGATAGTGATTGTTCTGCAGGTGATTTACAGTCAGTCCTTTAATAATTGGACTGTGATTGTTCTGTAGGTGATTTACAGTCAGTCCTTTAATAATTGGACTGTGATTGTTCTGTCGGTGATTTACAGTCAGTCCTTTAATAATTGGACAGTGATTGTTCTGTAGGTGCTTTACGTTCAGTCCTTTAATAATTGGATAGTGATTGTTCTGTAGGTGATTTACAGTCAGTCCTTTCATAATTGGACAGTGATTGTTCTGTAGGTGATTGACAGTCAGTCATTTAATAATTGGACAGTGATTGTTCTGTAGGTGATTTACGGTCAGTCCTTTAATAATTGGATAGTGATTGTTCTGTAGGTGATTTACAGTCAGTCATTTAATAATTGGACAGTGATTGTTCTGTAGGTGATTTACGGTCAGTCCTTTAATAATTGGACAGTGATTGTTCTGCAGGTGATTTCCGGTCAGTCCTTTAATAATTGGACAGTGATTGTTCTGTAGGTGATTTACGGTCAGTCCTTTAATAATTGGACAGTGATTGTTCTGTAGGTGATTTACGGTCAGTCCTTTAATAATTGGACAGTGATTGTTCTGTAGGTGATTTACGGTCAGTCCTTTAATAATAGGATAGTGATTGTTCTGCAGGTGATTTACAGTCAGTCCTTTAATAATTGGACTGTGATTGTTCTGTAGGTGATTTACAGTCAGTCCTTTAATAATTGGACTGTGATTGTTCTGTCGGTGATTTACAGTCAGTCCTTTAATAATTGGACAGTGATTGTTCTGTAGGTGCTTTACGTTCAGTCCTTTAATAATTGGATAGTGATTGTTCTGTAGGTGATTTACAGTCAGTCCTTTCATAATTGGACAGTGATTGTTCTGTAGGTGATTGACAGTCAGTCATTTAATAATTGGACAGTGATTGTTCTGCAGGTGATTTACGGTCAGTCCTTTAATAATTGGATAGTGATTGTTCTGTAGGTGATTTACAGTCAGTCATTTAATAATTGGACAGTGATTGTTCTGTAGGTGATTTACGGTCAGTCCTTTAATAATTGGACGGTGATTGTTCTGCAGGTGATTTCCGGTCAGTCCTTTAATAATTGGACAGTGATTGTTCTGTAGGTGATTTACGGTCAGTCCTTTAATAATTGGACAGTGATTGTTCTGTAGGTGATTTACGGTCAGTCCTTTAATAATTGGACAGTGATTGTTCTGTAGGTGATTTACGGTCAGTCCTTTAATAATAGGATAGTGATTGTTCTGCAGGTGATTTACAGTCAGTCCTTTAATAATTGGACTGTGATTGTTCTGTAGGTGATTTAC
This sequence comes from Heterodontus francisci, assembly GCF_036365525.1. Lineage (NCBI taxonomy): Eukaryota > Metazoa > Chordata > Chondrichthyes > Heterodontiformes > Heterodontidae > Heterodontus > Heterodontus francisci. The sequence continues at coordinate 13,045 of NW_027141683.1, forward strand.
AGTCAGTCCTTTAATAATTGGACTGTGATTGTTCTGTCGGTGATTTACAGTCAGTCCTTTAATAATTGGACAGTGATTGTTCTGTAGGTGCTTTACGTTCAGTCCTTTAATAATTGGATAGTGATTGTTCTGTAGGTGATTTACAGTCAGTCCTTTCATAATTGGATAGTGATTGTTCTGTAGGTGATTTACGGTCAGTCCTTTAATAATTGGACAGTGATTGTTCTGTAGGTGATTTACGGTCAGTCCTTTAATAATTGGATAGTGATTGTTATGTAGGTGATTTACGGTCAGTCCTTTAATAATTGGATAGTGATTGTTATGTAGGTGATTTACGGTCAGTCCTTTAATAATTGGACAGTGATTGTTCTGTAGGTGATTTACGGTCAGTCCTTTAATAATTGGACAGTGATTGTTCTGTAGGTGATTTACGGTCAGTCCTTTAATAATTGGACAGTGATTGTTCTGTAGGTGATTTACGGTCAGTCCTTTAATAATTGGACAGTGATTGTTCTGTAGGTGATTTACGGTCAGTCCTTTAATAATTGGACTGTGATTGTTCTGTCGGTGATTTACAGTCAGTCCTTTAATAATTGGACAGTGATTGTTCTGTAGGTGCTTTACGTTCAGTCCTTTAATAATTGGATAGTGATTGTTCTGTAGGTGATTTACAGTCAGTCCTTTCATAATTGGATAGTGATTGTTCTGTAGGTGATTTACGGTCAGTCCTTTAATAATTGGACAGTGATTGTTCTGTAGGTGATTTACGGTCAGTCCTTTAATAATTGGATAGTGATTGTTATGTAGGTGATTTACGGTCAGTCCTTTAATAATTGGACAGTGATTGTTCTGTAGGTGATTTACGGTCAGTCCTTTAATAATTGGACAGTGATTGTTCTGTAGGTGATTTACGGTCAGTCCTTTAATAATTGGACAGTGATTGTTCTGTAGGTGATTTACGGTCAGTCCTTTAATAATTGGACAGTGATTGTTCTGTAGGTGATTTACGGTCAGTCCTTTAATAATTGGATAGTGATTGTTCTGTAGGTGATTTACGGTCAGTCCTTTAATAATAGGATAGTGATTGTTCTGTAGGTGATTTACGGTCAGTCCTTTAATAATAGGATAGTGATTGTTCTGTAGGTGATTTACGGTCAGTCCTTTAATAATTGGATAGTGATTGTTCTGTAGGTGATTTACGGTCAGTCCTTTAATAATTGGACAGTGATTGTTCTGTAGGTGATTTACGGTCAGTCCTTTAATAATTGGATAGTGATTGTTCTGTAGGTGATTTACGGTCAGTCCTTTAATAATTGGACAGTGATTGTTCTGTAGGTGATTTACGGTCAGTCCTTTAATAATTGGACAGTGATTGTTCTGTAGGTGATTTACGGTCAGTCCTTTAATAATTGGACAGTGATTGTTCTGTAGGTGATTTACGGTCAGTCCTTTAATAATTGGACAGTGATTGTTCTGTAGGTGATTTACGGTCAGTCCTTTAATAATTGGATAGTGATTGTTCTGTAGGTGATTTACGGTCAGTCCTTTAATAATTGGACAGTGATTGTTCTGTAGGTGATTTACGGTCAGTCCTTTAATAATTGGACAGTGATTGTTCTGTAGGTGATTTACGGTCAGTCCTTTAATAATTGGACAGTGATTGTTCTGTAGGTGATTTACGGTCAGTCCTTTAATAATTGGATAGTGATTGTTCTGTAGGTGATTTACGGTCAGTCCTTTAATAATTGGACAGTGATTGTTCTGTAGGTGATTTACGGTCAGACCTTTAATAATTGGACAGTGATTGTTCTGTCGGTGATTTACGGTCGATCCTTTAATAATTGGACAGAGATTGTTCTGTTGGTGATTTGCGGTCAGTCCTTTAATAATTGGACAGTGATTGTTCTGTAGGTGATTTACGGTCAGTCCTTTAATAATTGGACAGTGATTGTTCTGTATGTGATTTACAGTCAGTCCTTTAATAATTGTACAGTGATTGTTCTGCAGGTGATTTACGGTCAGTCCTTTAATAATTGGATAGTGATTGTTCTGTAGGTGATTTACGGTCAGTCCTTTAATAATAGGACAGTGATTGTTCTGTAGGTGATTTACGGTCAGTCCTTTAATAATTAGACAGTGATTGTTCTGTAGGTGATTTACGGTCAGTCCTTTAATAATTGGACAGTGATTGTTCTGTAGGTGATTTACGGTCAGTCCTTTAATAATTGGACAGTGATTGTTCTGTCGGTGATTTACGGTCAGTCCTTTAATAATTGGATAGTGATTGTTCTGTAGGTGATTTACGGTCAGTCCTTTAATAATTGGATAGTGATTGTTCTGTAGGTGATTTACGGTCAGTCCTTTAATAATAGGATAGTGATTGTTCTGTAGGTGATTTACGGTCAGTCCTTTAATAATTGGACAGTGATTGTTCTGTAGGTGATTTACGGTCAGTCCTTTAATAATTGGACAGTGATTGTTCTGTAGGTGATTTACGGTCAGTCCTTTAATAATTGGACAGTGATTGTTCTGTAGGTGATTTACGGTCAGTCCTTTAATAATTGGACAGTGATTGTTCTGTAGGTGATTTACGGTCAGTCCTTTAATAATTGGACAGTGATTGTTCTGTAGGTGATTTACGGTCAGTCCTTTAATAATTGGACAGTGATTGTTCTGTAGGTGATTTACGGTCAGTCCTTTAATAATTGGACAGTGATTGTTCTGTAGGTGATTTACGGTCAGTCCTTTAATAATAGGTCAGTGATTGTTCTGTTGGTGATTTACGGTCAGTCCTTTAATAATTGGAGAGTGATTGTTCTGTAGGTGATTTACGGTCAGTCCTTTAATAATTGGACAGTGATTGTTCTGCAGGTGATTTACGGTCAGTCCTTTAATAATTGGACAGTGATTGTTCTGTCGGTGATTTACGGTCAGTCCTTTAATAATTGGATAGTGATTGTTCTGTAGGTGATTTACGGTCACTCCTTTAATAATTGGAGAGTGATTGTTCTGTAGGTGATTTACGGTCAGTCCTTTTATAATTGGATAGTGATTGTTCTGTAGGTGATTTACGGTCAGTCCTTTAATAATTGGACAGTGATTGTTCTGTTGGTGATTTACGGTCAGTCCTTTAATAATTGGAGAGTGATTGTTCTGTAGGTGATTTACGGTCAGTCCTTTAATAATTGGACAGTGATTGTTCTGTAGGTGATTTACGGTCAGTCCTTTAATAATTGGACAGTGATTGTTCTGTAGGTGATTTACAGTCAGTCCTTTAATAATTGGACAGTGATTGTTCTGTAGGTGATTTACGGTCAGTCCTTTAATAATTGGACAGTGATTGTTCTGTAGGTGATTTACGGTCAGTCCTTTAATAATTGGACAGTGATTGTTCTGTAGGTGATTTACAGTCAGTCCTTTAATAATTGGACAGTGATTGTTCTGTAGGTGATTTACGGTCAGTCCTTTAATAATTGGACAGTGATTGTTCTGTAGGTGATTTACAGTCAGTCCTTTAATAATTGGATAGTGATTGTTCTGTCGGTGATTTACGGTCAGTCCTTTAATAATTGGATAGTGATTGTTCTGTAGGTGATTTACGGTCAGTCCTTTAATAATTGGAGAGTGATTGTTCTGTAGGTGATTTACGGTCATTCCTTTAATAATTGGAGAGTGATTGTTCTGTAGGTGATTTACGGTCAGTCCTTTAATAATTGGACAGTGATTGTTCTGTAGGTGATTTACGGTCAGTCCTTTAATAATTGGACAGTGATTGTTCTGTAGGTGATTTACGGTCAGTCCTTTAATAATTGGATAGTGATTGTTCTGTCGGTGATTTACGGTCAGTCCTTTAATAATTGGACAGTGATTGTTCTGTAGGTGATTTACGGTCAGTCCTTTAATAATTGGATAGTGATTGTTCTGTCGGTGATTTACGGTCAGTCCTTTAATAATTGGACAGTGATTGTTCTGTAGGTGATTTACGGTCAGTCCTTTAATAATTGGACAGTGATTGTTCTGTAGGTGATTTACGGTCAGTCCTTTAATAATTGGACAGTGATTGTTCTGTAGGTGATTTACGGTCAGTCCTTTAATAATTGGATAGTGATTGTTCTGTCGGTGATTTACGGTCAGTCCTTTAATAATTGGATAGTGATTGTTCTGTAGGTGATTTACAGTCAGTCCTTTAATAATTGGTCAGTGATTGTTCTGTCGGTGATTTACGGTCAGTCCTTTAATAATTGGACAGTGATTGTTCTGTAGGTGATTTACAGTCAGTCCTTTAATAATTGGTCAGTGATTGTTCTGTCGGTGATTTACGGTCCGTCCTTTAATAATTGGAGAGTGATTGTTCTGTACGTGATTTACGGTCAGTCCTTTAATAATTGGTCAGTGATTGTTCTGTAGGTGATTTACGGTCAGTCCTTTAATAATTGGTCAGTGATTGTTCTGTCGGTGATTTACGGTCAGTCCTTTAATAATTGGACAGTGATTGTTCTGTAGGTGATTTACGGTCAGTCCTTTAATAATTGGACAGTGATTGTTCTGTAGGTGATTTACGGTCAGTCCTTTAATAATTGGTCAGTGATTGTTCTGTCGGTGATTTACGGTCAGTCCTTTAATAATTGGACAGTGATTGTTCTGTAGGTGATTTACGGTCATTCCTTTAATAATTGGACAGTGATTGTTCTGTAGGTGATTTACGGTCAGTCCTTTAATAATTGGTCAGTGATTGTTCTGTAGGTGATTTACGGTCAGTCCTTTAATAATTGGTCAGTGATTGTTCTGTCGGTGATTTACGGTCAGTCCTTTAATAATTGGACAGTGATTGTTCTGTAGGTGATTTACGGTCAGTCCTTTAATAATTGGACAGTGATTGTTCTGTAGGTGATTTACGGTCAGTCCTTTAATAATTGGTCAGTGATTGTTCTGTCGGTGATTTACGGTCAGTCCTTTAATAATTGGACAGTGATTGTTCTGTAGGTGATTTACGGTCTGTCCTTTAATAATTGGATAGTGATTGTTCTGTAGGTGAGTTACAGTCAGTCCTTTAATAATTGGACAGTGATTGTTCTGTAGGTGATTTATGTTCAGTCCTTTAATAATTGGACAGTGATTGTTCTGTAGGTGATTTACGGTCAGTCCTTTAATAATTGTACAGTGATTGTTCTGTAGGTGATTTACGGTCTGTCCTTTAATAATTGGATAGTGATTGTTCTGTAGGTGATTTACGGTCATTCCTTTAATAATTGTACAGTGATTGTTCTGTAGGTGATTTACGGTCTGTCCTTTAATAATTGGATAGTGATTGTTCTGTAGGTGATTTACAGTCAGTCCTTTAATAATTGGATAGTGATTGTTCTGTAGGTGATTTATGTTCAGTCCTTTAATAATTGGACAGTGATTGTTCTGTAGGTGATTTACAGTCAGTCCTTTAATAATTGGACAGTGATTGTTCTGTAGGTGATTTATGGTCAGTCCTTTAATAATTGGACAGTGATTGTTCTGTAGGTGATTTACGGTCAGTCCTTTAATAATTGGACAGTGATTGTTCTGTAGGTGATTTACGGTCAGTCCTTTAATAATTGGACAGTGATTGTTCTGTAGGTGATTTACGGTCAGTCCTTTAATAATTGGACAGTGATTGTTCTGTAGGTGATTTACAGTCAGTCCTTTAATAATTGGACAGTGATTGTTCTGTAGGTGATTTACGGTCAGTCCTTTAATAATTGGATAGTTATTGTTCTGTAGGTGATTTACGGTCAGTCCTTTAATAATTGGACAGTGATTATTTTGCAGGTGATTTACAGTCAGTCCTTTAATAATTGGACAGTGATTGTTCTGTAGGTGATTTACGGTCAGTCCTTTAATAATTGGACAGTGATTGTTCTGTAGGTGATTTACAGTCAGTTCTTTAATAATTGGACAGTGATTGTTCTGTAGGTGATTTACAGTCAGTCCTTTAATAATTGGATAGTGATTGTTCTGTAGGTGATTTACGGTCAGTCCTTTAATAATTGGATAGTGATTGTTCTGTAGGTGATTTACAGTCAGTCCTTTAATAATTGGATAGTGATTGTTCTGTAGGTGATTTACAGTCAGTCCTTTAATAATTGGATAGTGATTGTTCTGTAGGTGATTTACGGTCAGTCCTTTAATAATTGGATAGTGATTGTTCTGTAGGTGATTTACAGTCAGTCCTTTAATAATTGGATAGTGATTGTTCTGTAGGTGATTTACAGTCAGTCCTTTAATAATTGGATAGTGATTGTTCTGTAGGTGATTTACGGTCAGTCCTTTAATAATTGGACAGTGATTGTTCTGTAGGTGATTTACGGTCTGTCCTTTAATAATTGGACAGTGATTGTTCTGTAGGTGATTTACGGTCAGTCCTTTAATAATTGGACAGTGATTGTTCTGTAGGTGATTTACGGTCAGTCCTTTAATAATTGGACAGTGATTGTTCTGTAGGTGATTTACGGTCAGTCCTTTAATAATTGGATAGTGATTGTTCTGTAGGTGATTTACGGTCAGTCCTTTAATAATTGGACAGTGATTGTTCTGTCGGTGATTTACGGTCAGTCCTTTAATAATTGGACAGTGATTGTTCTGTAGGTGATTTACGGTCAGTCCTTTAATAATTGGACAGTGATTGTTCTGTAGGTGATTTACGGTCAGTCCTTTAATAATTGGACAGTGATTGTTCTGTAGGTGATTTACGGTCAGTCCTTTAATAATTGTATAGTGATTGTTCTGTAGGTGATTTACGGTCAGTCCTTTATTAATTGACAGTGATTGTTCTGTAGGTGATTTACGGTCAGTCCTTTATTAATTGACAGTGATTGTTCTGTAGGTGATTTACGGTCAGTCCTTTAATAATTGGACAGTGATTGTTCTGTAGGTGATTTACGGTCAGTCCTTTAATAATTGGACAGTGATTGTTCTGTAGGTGATTTACGGTCAGTCCTTTAATAATTGGACAGTGATTGTTCTGTAGGTGATTTACGGTCAGTCCTTTAATAATTGGACAGTGATTGTTCTGTAGGTGATTTACGGTCAGTCCTTTAATAATTGTATAGTGATTGTTCTGTAGGTGATTTACGGTCAGTCCTTTATTAATTGACAGTGATTGTTCTGTAGGTGATTTACGGTCAGTCCTTTATTAATTGACAGTGATTGTTCTGTAGGTGATTTACGGTCAGTCCTTTAATAATTGGATAGTGATTGTTCTGTAGGTGATTTACGGTCAGTCCTTTAATAATTGGACAGTGATTGTTCTGTCGGTGATTTACGGTCAGTCCTTTATTAATTGACAGTGATTGTTCTGTAGGTGATTTACGGTCAGTCCTTTAATAATTGGACAGTGATTGTTCTGTCGGTGATTTACGGTCAGTCCTTTATTAATTGACAGTGATTGTTCTGTAGGTGATTTACGGTCAGTCCTTTAATAATTGGATAGTGATTGTTCTGTAGGTGATTTACGGTCAGTCCTTTAATAATTAGACAGTGATTGTTCTGTCGGTGATTTACGGTCAGTCCTTTAATAATTGGACAGTGATTGTTCTGTCGGTGATTTCCCGTCAGTCCTTTAATAATTGGATAGTGATTGTTCTGTAGGTGATTTACGGTCAGTCCTTTAATAATTGGACAGTGATTGTTCTGTAGGTGATTTACGGTCTGTCCTTTAATAATTGGACAGTGATTGTTCTGTCGGTGATTTACAGTCAGTCCTTTAATAATTGGACAGTGATTGTTCTGTCGGTGATTTACAGTCAGTCCTTTAATAATTGGACAGTGATTGTTCTGTAGGTGATTTACGTTCAGTCCTTTAATAATTGGATAGTGATTGTTCTGTAGGTGATTTACGGTCAGTCCTTTAATAATTGGACAGTGATTGTTCTGTCGGTGATTTACAGTCAGTCCTTTAATAATTGGACAGTGATTGTTCTGTCGGTGATTTACGGTCAGTCCTTTAATAATTGGACAGTGATTGTTCTGTAGGTGATTTACGGTCAGTCCTTTATTAATTGACAGTGATTGTTCTGTAGGTGATTTACGGTCAGTCCTTTAATAATTGGATAGTGATTGTTCTGTAGGTGATTTACGGTCAGTCCTTTAATAATTGGACAGTGATTGTTCTGTAGGTGATTTACGGTCAGTCCTTTAATAATTGGATAGTGATTGTTCTGTAGGTGATTTACGGTCAGTCCTTCAATAATTGGACAGTGATTGTTCTGTAGGTGATTTACGGTCAGTCCTTTAATAATTGGACAGTGATTGTTCTGTAGGTGATTTACGGTCAGTCCTTTAATAATTGGACAGTGATTGTTCTGTAGGTGATTTACGGTCAGTCCTTTAATAATTGGCCAGTGATTGTTCTGTAGGTGATTTACGGTCAGTCCTTTAATAATTGGACAGTGATTGTTCTGTAGGTGATTTACAGTCAGTCCTTTAATAATTGGTCAGTGATTGTTCTGTCGGTGATTTACGGTCCGTCCTTTAATAATTGGAGAGTGATTGTTCTGTACGTGATTTACGGTCAGTCCTTTAATAATTGGACAGTGACTGTTCTGTCGGTGATTTACGGTCAGTCCTTTAATAATTGGACAGTGATTGTTCTGTAGGTGATTTACGGTCAGGCCTTTAATAATTGGACAGTGATTGTTCTGTAGGTGATTTACGGTCATTCCTTTAATAATTGGACAGTGATTGTTCTGTAGGTGATTTACGGTCAGTCCTTTAATAATTGGACAGTGATTGTTCTGTAGGTGATTTACGGTCAGTCCTTTAATAATTGGACAGTGATTGTTCTGTAGGTGATTTACAGTCAGTCCTTTAATAATTGGACAGTGATTGTTCTGTAGGTGATTTACAGTCAGTCCTTTAATAATTGGTCAGTGATTGTTCTGTCGGTGATTTACGGTCCGTCCTTTAATAATTGGAGAGTGATTGTTCTGTACGTGATTTACGGTCAGTCCTTTAATAATTGGACAGTGACTGTTCTGTCGGTGATTTACGGTCAGTCCTTTAATAATTGGACAGTGATTGTTCTGTAGGTGATTTACGGTCAGGCCTTTAATAATTGGACAGTGATTGTTCTGTAGGTGATTTACGGTCCGTCCTTTAATAATTGGAGAGTGATTGTTCTGTACGTGATTTACGGTCAGTCCTTTAATAATTGGACAGTGACTGTTCTGTCGGTGATTTACGGTCAGTCCTTTAATAATTGGACAGTGATTGTTCTGTAGGTGATTTATGGTCAGTCCTTTAATAATTGGTCAGTGATTGTTCTGTCGGTGATTTACGGTCAGTCCTTTAATAATTGGATAGTGATTGTTCTGTAGGTGATTTGCGGTCAGTCCTTTAATAATTGGACAGTGATTGTTCTGTAGGTGATTTACGGTCAGTCCTTTAATAATTGGACTGTGACTGTTCTGTCGGTGATTTACGGTCAGTCCTTTAATAATTGGACAGTGATTGTTCTGTAGGTGATTTACGGTCAGTCCTTTAATAATTGGACAGTGATTGTTCTGTAGGTGATTTACGGTCAGTCCTTTAATAATTGGACAGTGATTGTTCTGTAGGTGATTTACGGTCAGTCCTTTAATAATTGGACAGTGATTGTTCTGTAGGTGATTTACGGTCAGTCCTTTAATAATTGGACAGTGATTGTTCTGCAGGTGATTTACGGTCAGTCCTTTAATAATTGGACAGTGATTGTTCTGTCGGTGATTTACGGTCAGTCCTTTAATAATTGTACAGTGATTGTTCTGTAGGTGATTTACGGTCAGTCCTTTAATAATTGGACAGTGATTGTTCTGTAGGTGATTTACGGTCAGTCCTTTAATAATTGGACAGTGATTGTTCTGCAGGTGATTTACGGTCAGTCCTTTAATAATTGGATAGTGATTGTTCTGTAGGTGATTTACGGTCAGTCCTTTAATAATTGTACAGTGATTGTTCTGTAGGTGATTTACGGTCAGTCCTTTAATAATTGGACAGTGATTGTTCTGTAGGTGATTTACGGTCAGTCCTTTAATAATTGTACAGTGATTGTTCTGTAGGTGATTTACGGTCAGTCCTTTAATAATTGGATAGTGATTGTTCTGTAGGTGATTTACGGTCAGTCCTTTAATAATTGTACAGTGATTGTTCTGTAGGTGATTTACGGTCAGTCCTTTAATAATTGGACAGTGATTGTTCTGTAGGTGATTTACGGTCAGTCCTTTAATAATTGTACAGTGATTGTTCTGTAGGTGATTTACGGTCAGTCCTTTAATAATTGGACAGTGATTGTTCTGTAGGTGATTTACGGTCAGTCCTTTAATAATTGGACAGTGATTGTTCTGCAGGTGATTTACGGTCAGTCCTTTAATAATTGGACAGTGATTGTTCTGTAGGTGATTTACGGTCAGTCCTTTAATAATTGGACAGTGATTGTTCTGTAGGTGATTTACGGTCAGTCCTTTAATAATTGGACAGTGATTGTTCTGTAGGTGATTTACGGTCAGTCCTTTAATAATTGGACAGTGATTGTTCTGTAGGTGATTTACGGTCAGTCCTTTAATAATTGGACAGTGATTGTTCTGTAGGTGATTTACGGTCAGTCCTTTAATAATTGGACAGTGATTGTTCTGTAGGTGATTTACGGTCAGTCCTTTAATAATTGGACAGTGATTGTTCTGTAGGTGATTTACGGTCAGTCCTTTAATAATTGGACAGTGATTGTTCTGTAGGTGATTTACGGTCAGTCCTTTAATAATTGGATAGTGATTGTTCTGTAGGTGATTTACGGTCAGTCCTTTAATAATTGGACAGTGATTGTTCTGTAGGTGATTTACGGTCAGTCCTTTAATAATTGGACAGTGATTGTTCTGTAGGTGATTTACGGTCAGTCCTTTAATAATTGGACAGTGATTGTTCTGTAGGTGATTTACGGTCAGTCCTTTAATAATTGGACAGTGATTGTTCTGTAGGTGATTTACGGTCAGTCCTTTAATAATTGGACAGTGATTGTTCTGTAGGTGATTTACGGTCAGTCCTTTAATAATTGGACAGTGATTGTTCTGTAGGTGATTTACGGTCAGTCCTTTAATAATTGGACAGTGATTGTTCTGTAGGTGATTTACGGTCAGTCCTTTAATAATTGGACTGTGATTGTTCTGTAGGTGATTTACGGTCAGTACTTTAATAATAGGACAGTGATTGTTCTGTAGGTGATTTACGGTCAGTCCTTTAATAATTGGACTGTGATTGTTCTGTAGGTGATTTACGGTCAGTACTTTAATAATTGGACAGTGATTGTTCTGTAGGTGATTTACGGTCAGTCCTTTAATAATTGGACAGTGATTGTTCTGTAGGTGATTTACGGTCAGTCCTTTAATAATTGGTCAGTGATTGTTCTGTAGGTGATTTACGGTCAGTCCTTTAATAATTGGACAGTGATTGTTCTGTAGGTGATTTATGGTCAGTCCTTTAATAATTGGAGAGTGATTGTTCTGTAGGTGATTTACGGTCAGTCCTTTAATAATTGGACAGTGATTGTTCTGTAGGTGATTTACAGTCAGTCCTTTAATAATTGGACAGTGATTGTTCTGCAGGTGATTTACAGTCAGTCCTTTAATAATTGGACAGTGATTGTTCTGTAGGTGATTTATGGTCAGTCCTTTAATAATTGGACAGTGATTGTTCTGTAGGTGATTTACAGTCAGTCCTTTAATAATTGGACAGTGATTGTTCTGTAGGTGATTTACAGTCAGTCCTTTAATAATTGGACAGTGATTGTTCTGCAGGTGATTTACAGTCAGTCCTTTAATAATTGGACAGTGATTGTTCTGTAGGTGATTTACAGTCAGTCCTTTAATAATTGGACAGTGATTGTTCTGTAGGTGATTTACGGTCAGTCCTTTAATAATTGGACAGTGATTGTTCTGCAGGTGATTTACAGTCAGTCCTTTAATAATTGGATAGTGATTGTTCTGTAGGTGATTTACGGTCAGTCCTTTAATAATTGGACAGTGATTGTTCTGTAGGTGATTTACGGTCAGTCCTTTAATAATTGGACAGTGATTGTTCTGCAGGTGATTTACAGTCAGTCCTTTAATAATTGGATAGTGATTGTTCTGTAGGTGATTTACGGTCAGTCCTTTAATAATTGGACAGTGATTGTTCTGTAGGTGATTTACAGTCAGTCCTTTAATAATTGGACAGTGATTGTTCTGCAGGTGATTTACAGTCAGTCCTTTAATAATTGGACAGTGATTGTTCTGTAGGTGATTTACAGTCAGTCCTTTAATAATTGGACAGTGATTGTTCTGTCGGTGATTTACGGTCAGTCCTTTAATAATTGGACAGTGATTGTTCTGTAGGTGATTTACGGTCAGTCCTTTAATAATTGGACAGTGATTGTTCTGTAGGTGATTTACAGTCAGTCCTTTAATAATTGGTCAGTGATTGTTCTGTCGGTGATTTACAGTCAGTCCTTTAATAATTGGTCAGTGATTGTTCTGTCGGTGATTTACGGTCCGTCCTTTAATAATTGGAGAGTGATTGTTCTGTACGTGATTTACGGTCAGTCCTTTAATAATTGGACAGTGATTGTTCTGTAGGTGATTTACGGTCAGTCCTTTAATAATTGGACAGTGATTGTTCTGTCGGTGATTTACGGTCAGTCCTTTAATAATTGGACAGTGATTGTTCTGTAGGTGATTTACGGTCAGTCCTTTAATAATTGGACAGTGATTGTTCTGTAGGTGATTTACAGTCAGTCCTTTAATAATTGGTCAGTGATTGTTCTGTCGGTGATTTACAGTCAGTCCTTTAATAATTGGTCAGTGATTGTTCTGTCGGTGATTTACGGTCCGTCCTTTAATAATTGGAGAGTGATTGTTCTGTAGGTGATTTACGGTCAGTCCTTTAATAATTGGACAGTGATTGTTCTGTAGGTGATTTACGGTCAGTCCTTTAATAATTGGACAGTGATTGTTCTGTCGGTGAGTTACGGTCAGTCCTTTAATAATTGGACAGTGATTGTTCTGTCGGTGATTTACGGTCAGTCCTTTAATAATTGGACAGTGATTGTTCTGTAGGTGATTTACGGTCAGTCCTTTAATAATTGGACAGTGATTGTTCTGTAGGTGATTTACAGTCAGTCCTTTAATAATTGGTCAGTGATTGTTCTGTCGGTGATTTACAGTCAGTCCTTTAATAATTGGTCAGTGATTGTTCTGTCGGTGATTTACGGTCCGTCCTTTAATAATTGGAGAGTGATTGTTCTGTACGTGATTTACGGTCAGTCCTTTAATAATTGGACAGTGATTGTTCTGTAGGTGATTTACGGTCAGTCCTTTAATAATTGGTCAGTGATTGTTCTGTCGGTGATTTACGGTCAGTCCTTTAATAATTGGACAGTGATTGTTCTGTAGGTGATTTACTGTCAGTCCTTTAATAATTGGACAGTGATTGTTCTGTCGGTGATTTACGGTCAGTCCTTTAATAATTGGACAGTGATTGTTCTGTAGGTGATTTACGGTCAGTCCTTTAATAATTGGTCAGTGATTGTTCTGTAGGTGATTTACAGTCAGTCCTTTAATAATTGGACAGTGATTGTTCTGTCGGTGATTTACGGTCAGTCCTTTAATAATTGGACAGTGATTGTTCTGTAGGTGATTTACGGTCAGTCCTTTAATAATTGGACAGTGATTGTTCTGTAGGTGATTTACAGTCAGTCCTTTAATAATTGGTCAGTGATTGTTCTGTCGGTGATTTACAGTCAGTCCTTTAATAATTGGTCAGTGATTGTTCTGTCGGTGATTTACGGTCCGTCCTTTAATAATTGGAGAGTGATTGTTCTGTACGTGATTTACGGTCAGTCCTTTAATAATTGGACAGTGATTGTTCTGTAGGTGATTTACGGTCAGTCCTTTAATAATTGGTCAGTGATTGTTCTGTCGGTGATTTACGGTCAGTCCTTTAATAATTGGACAGTGATTGTTCTGTAGGTGATTTACTGTCAGTCCTTTAATAATTGGATAGTGATTGTTCTGTAGGTGATTTACAGTCAGTCCTTTAATAATTGGACAGTGATTGTTCTGTATGTGATTTACGGTCTGTCCTTTAATAATTGGACAGTGATTGTTCTGTAGGTGATTTACTGTCAGTCCTTTAATAATTGGATAGTGATTGTTCTGTAGGTGATTTACAGTCAGTCCTTTAATAATTGGACAGTGATTGTTCTGTAGGTGATTTACAGTCAGTCCTTTAATAATAGGACAGTGATTGTTCTGTCGGTGATTTACGGTCAGTCCTTTAATAATTGGACAGTGATTGTTCTGTAGGTGATTTACGGTCAGTCCTTTAATAATTGGACAGTGATTGTTCTGTAGGTGATTTACAGTCAGTCCTTTAATAATTGGATAGTGATTGTTCTGTAGGTGATTTATGGTCAGTCCTTTAATAATTGGACAGTGATTGTTCTGTAGGTGATTTACAGTCAGTCCTTTAATAATTGGATAGTGATTGTTCTGTAGGTGATTTACGGTCAGTCCTTTAATAATTGTACAGTGATTGTTCTGTAGGTGATTTACGGTCAGTCCTTTAATAATTGGACAGTGATTGTTCTGTAGGTGATTTACAGTCAGTCCTTTAATAATTGGACAGTGATTGTTCTGTAGGTGATTTACGGTCAGTCCTTTAATAATTGGACAGTGATTGTTCTGTAGGTGATTTACGGTCAGTCCTTTAATAATTGGACAGTGATTGTTCTGTAGGTGATTTACAGTCAGTCCTTTAATAATTGGACAGTGATTGTTCTGTAGGTGATTTACGGTCAGTCCTTTAATAATTGGATAGTGATTGTTCTGCAGGTGATTTACAGTCAGTCCTTTAATAATTGGACAGTGATTGTTCTGTAGGTGATTTACAGTCAGTCCTTTAATAATTGGACAGTGATTGTTCTGTAGGTGATTTACGGTCAGTCCTTTAATAATTGGTCAGTGATTGTTCTGTCGGTGATTTACGGTCAGTCCTTTAATAATTGGACAGTGATTGTTCTGTAGGTGATTTACGGTCAGTCCTTTAATAATTGGACAGTGATTGTTCTGTATGTGATTTACGGTCTGTCCTTTAATAATTGGACAGTGATTGTTCTGTAGGTGATTTACTGTCAGTCCTTTAATAATTGGATAGTGATTGTTCTGTAGGTGATTTACAGTCAGTCCTTTAATAATTGGATAGTGATTGTTCTGTAGGTGATTTACGGTCAGTCCTTTAATAATTGTACAGTGATTGTTCTGTAGGTGATTCACGGTCAGTCCTTTAATAATTGGACAGTGATTGTTCTGTATGTGATTTACGGTCAGTCCTTTAATAATTGGACAGTGATTGTTCTGTAGGTGATTTACGGTCAGTCCTTTAATAATTGGATAGTGATTGTTCTGTAGGTGATTTACAGTCAGTCCTTTAATAATTGGATAGTGATTGTTCTGTAGGTGATTTACGGTCAGTCCTTTAATAATTGGACAGTGATTGTTCTGTAGGTGATTTACTGTCAGTCCTTTAATAATTGGATAGTGATTGTTCTGTAGGTGATTTACTGTCAGTCCTTTAATAATTGGATAGTGATTGTTCTGTAGGTGATTTACGGTCAGTCCTTTAATAATTGTACAGTGATTGTTCTGTAGGTGATTTACTGTCAGTCCTTTAATAATTGGATAGTGATTGTTCTGTAGGTGATTTACAGTCAGTCCTTTAATAATTGGACAGTGATTGTTCTGTAGGTGATTTACGGTCAGTCCTTTAATAATTGGACAGTGATTGTTCTGTAGGTGATTTACGGTCAGTCCTTTAATAATTGGACAGTGATTGTTCTGTAGGTGATTTACGGTCAGTCCTTTAATAATTGGACAGTGATTGTTCTGTAGGTGATTTACTGTCAGTCCTTTAATAATTGGATAGTGATTGTTCTGTACGTGATTTACGGTCAGTCCTTTAATAATTGGACAGTGATTGTTCTGTAGGTGATTTACGGTCAGTCCTTTAATAATTGGTCAGTGATTGTTTTGTCGGTGATTTACGGTCAGTCCTTTAATAATTGGACAGTGATTGTTCTGTCGGTGATTTACGGTCATTCCTTTAATAATTGGACAGTGATTGTTCTGTAGGTGATTTACAGTCATTCCTTTAATAATTGGATAGTGATTGTTCTGTCGGTGATTTACGGTCAGTCCTTTAATAATTGGACAGTGATTGTTCTGTAGGTGATTTACGGTCAGTCCTTTAATAATTGGACAGTGATTGTTCTGTAGGTGATTTACGGTCAGTCCTTTAATAATTGGACAGTGATTGTTCTGTCGGTGATTTACGGTCAGTCCTTTAATAATTGGACAGTGATTGTTCTGTAGGTGATTTACGGTCAGTCCTTTAATAATTGGTCAGTGATTGTTTTGTCGGTGATTTACGGTCAGTCCTTTAATAATTGGTCAGTGATTGTTTTGTCGGTGATTTACGGTCAGTCCTTTAATAATTGGACAGTGATTGTTCTGTAGGTGATTTACGGTCAGTCCTTTAATAATTGGTCAGTGATTGTTTTGTCGGTGATTTACGGTCAGTCCTTTAATAATTGGTCAGTGATTGTTTTGTCGGTGATTTACGGTCAGTCCTTTAATAATTGGTCAGTGATTGTTTTGTCGGTGATTTACGGTCAGTCCTTTAATAATTGGATAGTGATTGTTCTGTAGGTGATTTACGGTCTGTCCTTTAATAATTGGACAGTGATTGTTCTGTAGGTGATTGACGGTCAGTCCTTTAATAATTGGATAGTGATTGTTCTGTAGGTGATTTACGGTCAGTCCTTTAATAATTGGACAGTGATTGTTCTGTCGGTGATTTACGGTCAGTCCTTTAATAATTGGACAGTGATTGTTCTGTAGGTGATTTACAGTCAGTCCTTTAATAATTGGATAGTGATTGTTCTGTAGGTGATTTACGGTCAGTCCTTTAATAATTGGACAGTGATTGTTCTGCAGGTGATTTACGGTCAGTCCTTTAATAATTGGACAGTGATTGTTCTGTAGGTGATTTATGGTCAGTCCTTTAATAATTGGACAGTGATTGTTCTGTAGGTGATTTACGGTCAGTCCTTTAATAATTGGTCAGTGATTGTTCTGTAGGTGATTTACGGTCAGTCCTTTAATAATTGGACAGTGATTGTTCTGTAGGTGATTTACGGTCAGTCCTTTAATAATTGGACAGTGATTGTTCTGTAGGTGATTTACAGTCAGTCCTTTAATAATTGGTCAGTGATTGTTCTGTCGGTGATTTACGGTCCGTCCTTTAATAATTGGAGAGTGATTGTTCTGTACGTGATTTACGGTCAGTCCTTTAATAATTGGACAGTGATTGTTCTGTAGGTGATTTACGGTCAGTCCTTTAATAATTGGACAGTGATTGTTCTGTCGGTGATTTACGGTCAGTCCTTTAATAATTGGACAGTGATTGTTCTGTAGGTGATTTACGGTCAGTCCTTTAATAATTGGACAGTGATTGTTCTGTAGGTGATTTACAGTCAGTCCTTTAATAATTGGTCAGTGATTGTTCTGTCGGTGATTTACAGTCAGTCCTTTAATAATTGGTCAGTGATTGTTCTGTCGGTGATTTACGGTCCGTCCTTTAATAATTGGAGAGTGATTGTTCTGTACGTGATTTACGGTCAGTCCTTTAATAATTGGACAGTGATTGTTCTGTAGGTGATTTACGGTCAGTCCTTTAATAATTGGACAGTGATTGTTCTGTCGGTGAGTTACGGTCAGTCCTTTAATAATTGGACAGTGATTGTTCTGTCGGTGATTTACGGTCAGTCCTTTAATAATTGGACAGTGATTGTTCTGTAGGTGATTTACGGTCAGTCCTTTAATAATTGGACAGTGATTGTTCTGTAGGTGATTTACAGTCAGTCCTTTAATAATTGGTCAGTGATTGTTCTGTCGGTGATTTACAGTCAGTCCTTTAATAATTGGTCAGTGATTGTTCTGTCGGTGATTTACGGTCCGTCCTTTAATAATTGGAGAGTGATTGTTCTGTACGTGATTTACGGTCAGTCCTTTAATAATTGGACAGTGATTGTTCTGTAGGTGATTTACGGTCAGTCCTTTAATAATTGGTCAGTGATTGTTCTGTCGGTGATTTACGGTCAGTCCTTTAATAATTGGACAGTGATTGTTCTGTAGGTGATTTACTGTCAGTCCTTTAATAATTGGACAGTGATTGTTCTGTCGGTGATTTACGGTCAGTCCTTTAATAATTGGACAGTGATTGTTCTGTAGGTGATTTACGGTCAGTCCTTTAATAATTGGTCAGTGATTGTTCTGTAGGTGATTTACGGTCAGTCCTTTAATAATTGGACAGTGATTGTTCTGTAGGTGATTTACGGTCAGTCCTTTAATAATTGGACAGTGATTGTTCTGTAGGTGATTTACGGTCAGTCCTTTAATAATTGGACAGTGATTGTTCTGTAGGTGATTTACAGTCAGTCCTTTAATAATTGGACAGTGATTGTTCTGTAGGTGATTTACAGTCAGTCCTTTAATAATTGGACAGTGATTGTTCTGTCGGTGATTTACGGTCAGTCCTTTAATAATTGGACAGTGATTGTTCTGTAGGTGATTTACGGTCAGTCCTTTAATAATTGGACAGTGATTGTTCTGTAGGTGATTTACAGTCAGTCCTTTAATAATTGGTCAGTGATTGTTCTGTCGGTGATTTACAGTCAGTCCTTTAATAATTGGTCAGTGATTGTTCTGTCGGTGATTTACGGTCCGTCCTTTAATAATTGGAGAGTGATTGTTCTGTACGTGATTTACGGTCAGTCCTTTAATAATTGGACAGTGATTGTTCTGTAGGTGATTTACGGTCAGTCCTTTAATAATTGGTCAGTGATTGTTCTGTCGGTGATTTACGGTCAGTCCTTTAATAATTGGACAGTGATTGTTCTGTAGGTGATTTACTGTCAGTCCTTTAATAATTGGATAGTGATTGTTCTGTAGGTGATTTACAGTCAGTCCTTTAATAATTGGACAGTGATTGTTCTGTATGTGATTTACGGTCTGTCCTTTAATAATTGGACAGTGATTGTTCTGTAGGTGATTTACTGTCAGTCCTTTAATAATTGGATAGTGATTGTTCTGTAGGTGATTTACAGTCAGTCCTTTAATAATTGGACAGTGATTGTTCTGTAGGTGATTTACAGTCAGTCCTTTAATAATAGGACAGTGATTGTTCTGTCGGTGATTTACGGTCAGTCCTTTAATAATTGGACAGTGATTGTTCTGTAGGTGATTTACGGTCAGTCCTTTAATAATTGGACAGTGATTGTTCTGTAGGTGATTTACAGTCAGTCCTTTAATAATTGGATAGTGATTGTTCTGTAGGTGATTTATGGTCAGTCCTTTAATAATTGGACAGTGATTGTTCTGTAGGTGATTTACAGTCAGTCCTTTAATAATTGGATAGTGATTGTTCTGTAGGTGATTTACGGTCAGTCCTTTAATAATTGTACAGTGATTGTTCTGTAGGTGATTTACGGTCAGTCCTTTAATAATTGGACAGTGATTGTTCTGTAGGTGATTTACAGTCAGTCCTTTAATAATTGGACAGTGATTGTTCTGTAGGTGATTTACGGTCAGTCCTTTAATAATTGGACAGTGATTGTTCTGTAGGTGATTTACGGTCAGTCCTTTAATAATTGGACAGTGATTGTTCTGTAGGTGATTTACAGTCAGTCCTTTAATAATTGGACAGTGATTGTTCTGTAGGTGATTTACGGTCAGTCCTTTAATAATTGGATAGTGATTGTTCTGCAGGTGATTTACAGTCAGTCCTTTAATAATTGGACAGTGATTGTTCTGTAGGTGATTTACAGTCAGTCCTTTAATAATTGGACAGTGATTGTTCTGTAGGTGATTTACGGTCAGTCCTTTAATAATTGGTCAGTGATTGTTCTGTCGGTGATTTACGGTCAGTCCTTTAATAATTGGACAGTGATTGTTCTGTAGGTGATTTACGGTCAGTCCTTTAATAATTGGACAGTGATTGTTCTGTATGTGATTTACGGTCTGTCCTTTAATAATTGGACAGTGATTGTTCTGTAGGTGATTTACTGTCAGTCCTTTAATAATTGGATAGTGATTGTTCTGTAGGTGATTTACAGTCAGTCCTTTAATAATTGGATAGTGATTGTTCTGTAGGTGATTTACGGTCAGTCCTTTAATAATTGTACAGTGATTGTTCTGTAGGTGATTCACGGTCAGTCCTTTAATAATTGGACAGTGATTGTTCTGTATGTGATTTACGGTCAGTCCTTTAATAATTGGACAGTGATTGTTCTGTAGGTGATTTACTGTCAGTCCTTTAATAATTGGATAGTGATTGTTCTGTAGGTGATTTACAGTCAGTCCTTTAATAATTGGATAGTGATTGTTCTGTAGGTGATTTACGGTCAGTCCTTTAATAATTGGACAGTGATTGTTCTGTAGGTGATTTACTGTCAGTCCTTTAATAATTGGATAGTGATTGTTCTGTAGGTGATTTACTGTCAGTCCTTTAATAATTGGATAGTGATTGTTCTGTAGGTGATTTACGGTCAGTCCTTTAATAATTGTACAGTGATTGTTCTGTAGGTGATTTACTGTCAGTCCTTTAATAATTGGATAGTGATTGTTCTGTACGTGATTTACAGTCAGTCCTTTAATAATTGGACAGTGATTGTTCTGTAGGTGATTTACGGTCAGTCCTTTAATAATTGGACAGTGATTGTTCTGTAGGTGATTTACGGTCAGTCCTTTAATAATTGGACAGTGATTGTTCTGTAGGTGATTTACGGTCAGTCCTTTAATAATTGGACAGTGATTGTTCTGTAGGTGATTTACGGTCAGTCCTTTAATAATTGGATAGTGATTGTTCTGTACGTGATTTACGGTCAGTCCTTTAATAATTGGACAGTGATTGTTCTGTAGGTGATTTACGGTCAGTCCTTTAATAATTGGTCAGTGATTGTTTTGTCGGTGATTTACGGTCAGTCCTTTAATAATTGGACAGTGATTGTTCTGTCGGTGATTTACGGTCATTCCTTTAATAATTGGACAGTGATTGTTCTGTAGGTGATTTACAGTCATTCCTTTAATAATTGGATAGTGATTGTTCTGTCGGTGATTTACGGTCAGTCCTTTAATAATTGGACAGTGATTGTTCTGTAGGTGATTTACGGTCAGTCCTTTAATAATTGGACAGTGATTGTTCTGTAGGTGATTTACGGTCAGTCCTTTAATAATTGGACAGTGATTGTTCTGTCGGTGATTTACGGTCAGTCCTTTAATAATTGGACAGTGATTGTTCTGTAGGTGATTTACGGTCAGTCCTTTAATAATTGGTCAGTGATTGTTTTGTCGGTGATTTACGGTCAGTCCTTTAATAATTGGTCAGTGATTGTTTTGTCGGTGATTTACGGTCAGTCCTTTAATAATTGGACAGTGATTGTTCTGTAGGTGATTTACGGTCAGTCCTTTAATAATTGGTCAGTGATTGTTTTGTCGGTGATTTACGGTCAGTCCTTTAATAATTGGTCAGTGATTGTTTTGTCGGTGATTTACGGTCAGTCCTTTAATAATTGGTCAGTGATTGTTTTGTCGGTGATTTACGGTCAGTCCTTTAATAATTGGATAGTGATTGTTCTGTAGGTGATTTACGGTCTGTCCTTTAATAATTGGACAGTGATTGTTCTGTAGGTGATTGACGGTCAGTCCTTTAATAATTGGATAGTGATTGTTCTGTAGGTGATTTACGGTCAGTCCTTTAATAATTGGACAGTGATTGTTCTGTCGGTGATTTACGGTCAGTCCTTTAATAATTGGACAGTGATTGTTCTGTAGGTGATTTACAGTCAGTCCTTTAATAATTGGATAGTGATTGTTCTGTAGGTGATTTACTGTCAGTCCTTTAATAATTGGACAGTGATTGTTCTGCAGGTGATTTACGGTCAGTCCTTTAATAATTGGACAGTGATTGTTCTGTAGGTGATTTATGGTCAGTCCTTTAATAATTGGACAGTGATTGTTCTGTAGGTGATTTACGGTCAGTCCTTTAATAATTGGTCAGTGATTGTTCTGTAGGTGATTTACGGTCAGTCCTTTAATAATTGGACAGTGATTGTTCTGTAGGTGATTTACGGTCAGTCCTTTAATAATTGGACAGTGATTGTTCTGTAGGTGATTTACGGTCAGTCCTTTAATAATTGGACAGTGATTGTTCTGTAGGTGATTTACGGTCAGTCCTTTAATAATTGGACAGTGATTGTTCTGTAGGTGATTTACGGTCATTCCTTCAATAATTGGACAGTGCTTGTTCTGTAGGTGATTTACGGTCAGTCCTTTAATAATTGGATAGTGATTGTTCTGTATGTGATTTACGGTCATTCCTTTAATAATTGGACAGTGATTGTTCTGTAGGTGATTTACGGTCATTCCTTTAATAATTGGACAGTGATTGTTCTGTAGGTGATTTACGGTCAGTCCTTTAATAATTGGACAGTGATTGTTCTGTAGGTGATTTACGGTCATTCCTTTAATAATTGGACAGTGATTGTTCTGTAGGTGATTTACGGTCAGTCCTTTAATAATTGGACAGTGATTGTTCTGTAGGTGATTTACGGTCATTCCTTTAATAATTGGACAGTGATTGTTCTGTAGGTGATTTACGGTCAGTCCTTTAATAATTGGACAGTGATTGTTCTGTAGGTGATTTACGGTCATTCCTTTAATAATTGGACAGTGATTGTTCTGTAGGTGATTTACGGTCAGTCCTTTAATAATTGGACAGTGATTGTTCTGTAGGTGATTTACGGTCAGTCCTTTAATAATTGGATAGTGATTGTTCTGTAGGTGATTTACGGTCAGTCCTTTAATAATTGGACAGTGATTGTTCTGTAGGTGATTTACGGTCAGTCCTTTAATAATTGGACAGTGATTGTTCTGTAGGTGATTTACGGTCAGTCCTTTAATAATTGGACAGTGATTGTTCTGTAGGTGATTTACGGTCATTCCTTCAATAATTGGATAGTGATTGTTCTGTATGTGATTTACGGTCAGTCCTTTAATAATTGGATAGTGATTGTTCTGTAGGTGATTTACGGTCAGTCCTTTAATAATTGGATAGTGATTGTTCTGTATGTGATTTACGGTCAGTCCTTTAATAATTGGATAGTGATTGTTCTGTAGGTGATTTACGGTCAGTCCTTTAATAATTGGACAGTGATTGTTCTGTAGGTGATTTACGGTCATTCCTTCAATAATTGGATAGTGATTGTTCTGTAGGTGATTTACGGTCAGTCCTTTAATAATTGGACAGTGATTGTTCTGTAGGTGATTTACGGTCAGTCCTTTAATAATTGGACAGTGATTGTTCTGTAGGTGATTTACGGTCAGTCCTTTAATAGTTGGACAGTGATTGTTCTGTATGTGATTTACGGTCATTCCTTTAATAATTGGACAGTGATTGTTCTGTTGGTGATTTATGGTCAGTCCTTTAATAATTGGATAGTGATTGTTGGTGATTTACGGTCAGTCCTTTAATAGTTGGACAGTGATTGTTCTGTATGTGATTTACGGTCATTCCTTTAATAATTGGACAGTGATTGTTCTGTTGGTGATTTATGGTCAGTCCTTTAATAATTGGATAGTGATTGTTCTGTAGGTGATTTACGGTCAGTCCTTTAATAATTGGATAGTGATTGTTCTGTAGGTGATTTACGGTCAGTCCTTTAATAATTGGACAGTGATTGTTCTGTAGGTGATTTACGGTCATTCCTTTAATAATTGGTCAGTGATTGTTCTGCAGGTGATTTACGGTCAGTCCTTTAATAATTGGACAGTGATTGTTCTGTAGGTGATTTACGGTCTGTCCTTTAATAATTGGACAGTGATTGTTCTGTAGGTGATTTACGGTCAGTCCTTTAATAATTGGATAGTGATTGTTCTGTAGGTGATTTACGGTCAGTCCTTTAATAATTGGACAGTGATTGTTCTGTAGGTGATTTACGGTCAGTCCTTTAATAATTGGACAGTGATTGTTCTGTAGGTGATTTACGGTCAGTCCTTTAATAATTGGACAGTGATTGTTCTGTAGGTGATTTACGGTCAATCCTTTAATAATTGGACAGTGATTGTTCTGTAGGTGATTTACGGTCAGTCCTTTAATAATAGGACAGTGATTGTTCTGTAGGTGATTTACGGTCAGTCCTTTAATAATTGGACAGTGATTGTTCTGTTGGTGATTTACGGTCAGTCCTTTAATAATTGGATAGTGATTGTTCTGTTGGTGATTTACAGTCAGTCCTTTAATAATTGGACAGTGATTGTTCTGTAGGTGATTTACGGTCAGTCCTTTAATAATTGGATAGTGATTGTTCTGTAGGAGATTTACGGTCAGTCCTTTAATAATTGGACCGTGATTGTTCTGTCGGTGATTTACGGTCAGTCCTTTAATAATTGGACAGTGATTGTTCTGTAGGTGATTTACGGTCAGTCCTTTAATAATAGGACAGTGATTGTTCTGTAGGTGATTTACGGTCAGTCCTTTAATAATTGGACAGTGATTGTTCTGTAGGTGATTTACTGCCAGTCCTTTAATAATTGGACAGTGATTGTTCTGTAGGTGATTTACGGTCAGTCCTTTAATAATTGGACAGTGATTGTTCTGTAGGTGATTTACGGTCAGTCCTTTAATAATTGGACAGTGATTGTTCTGTAGGTGATTTACGGTCAGTCCTTTAATAATAGGACAGTGATTGTTCTGTAGGTGATTTACGGTCAGTCCTTTAATAATTGGACAGTGATTGTTCTGTAGGTGATTTACGGTCAGACCTTTAATAATTGGACAGTGATTGTTCTGTAGGTGATTTACGGTCAGTCCTTTAATAATTGGACAGTGATTGTTCTGTAGGTGATTTACGGTCAGTCCTTTAATAATTGGACAGTGATTGTTCTGTAGGTGATTTACGGTCAGTCCTTTAATAATTGGACAGTGATTGTTCTGTAGGTGATTTACGGTCAGTCCTTTAATAATTGGACAGTGATTGTTCTGTAGGTGATTTACGGTCAGACCTTTAATAATTGGACAGTGATTGTTCTGTAGGTGATTTACGGTCAGTCCTTTAATAATTGGACAGTGATTGTTCTGTAGGTGATTTACGGTCAGTCCTTTAATAATTGGACAGTGATTGTTCTGTAGGTGATTTACGGTCAGTCCTTTAATAATTGGACAGTGATTGTTCTGTAGGTGATTTACGGTCAGTCCTTTAATAATTGGACAGTGATTGTTCTGTAGGTGATTTACTGCCAGTCCTTTAATAATTGGACAGTGATTGTTCTGTAGGTGATTTACGGTCAGTCCTTTAATAATTGGACAGTGATTGTTCTGTAGGTGATTTACGGTCAGACCTTTAATAATTGGACAGTGATTGTTCTGTAGGTGATTTACGGTCAGTCCTTTAATAATTGGACCGTGATTGTTCTGTAGGTGATTTACTGCCAGTCCTTTAATAATTGGACCGTGATTGTTCTGTAGGTGATTTACTGCCAGTCCTTTAATAATTGGACAGTGATTGTTCTGTAGGTGATTTACGGTCAGTCCTTTAATAATTGGACAGTGATTGTTCTGTCGGTGATTTTCAGTCAGTCCTTTAATAATTGGACAGTGATTATTCTGTAGTTGATTTACGGTCAGACCTTTAATAATTGGACAGTGATTGTTCTGTAGGTGATTTACGGTCAGACCTTTAATAATTGGACAGTGATTGTTCTGTAGGTGATTTACGGTCAGTCCTTTAATAATTGGACAGTGATTGTTCTGTAGGTGATTTACGGTCAGACCTTTAATAATTGGACAGTGATTGTTCTGTAGGTGATTTACGGTCAGTCCTTTAATAATTGGACAGTGATTGTTCTGTAGGTGAATTACGGTCAGTCCTTTAATAATTGTATAGTGATTGTTCTGTAGGTGATTTACGGTCAGTCCTTTAATAATTGGATAGTGATTGTTCTGTAGGTGATTTACGGTCAGTCCTTTAATAATTGGGCAGTGATTGTTCTGTCAGTGATTTACGGTCAGTCCTTTAATAATTGGACAGTGATTGTTCTGTAGGTGATTTACGGTCAGTCCTTTAATAATTGGACAGTGATTGTTCTGTAGGTGATTTACGGTCAGTCCTTTAATAATTGGACAGTGATTGTTCTGTAGGTGATTTACGGTCAGTCCTTTAATAATTGGACAGTGATTGTTCTGTAGGTGATTTACGGTCAGTCCTTTAATAATTGGATAGTGATTGTTCTGTAGGTGATTTACGGTCAGTCCTTTAATAATTGGACAGTGATTGTTCTGTAGGTGATTTACGGTCAGTCCTTTAATAATTGGACAGTGATTGTTCTGTAGGTGATTTACGGTCAGTCCTTTAATAATTGACAGTGATTGTTCTGTAGGTGATTTACGGTCAGTCCTTTAATAATTGGACAGTGATTGTTCTGTAGGTGATTTACGGTCAGTCCTTTAATAATTGGACAGTGATTGTTCTGTAGGTTATTTACGGTCAGTCCTTTATTGTTTGGATTGACATTTCTCTGATGAAGAATTGTGAACAGTTCCTTATCATTTAAATGCACGAATAATTCTCCCTTGGAAGTTTTTTGTTTAACTGAGGATTTTCCTAATGTTGCTTTCTAGACAATCCCTCATAACCTGTGATGGAAAATTCTCTTGAGTTTCTTTATGGACAGTCCCTTATTTATGGTGACGTGATTTCCATTTCTGTGATTTGTGGAATCTCTTTGAGCCACATATACACAGATGTAAATCTATTTCTGTATCTGTGTGTCCATTATTCAGCTTAATAAAGAATGAGTTTGGAATAAGTTCCCATTTTGTGATACGTTATCAATATAAAGCAGGTCTTTTTTGAGAAACAGGAACTTGTTTCCCACTGCAGTGAATTGAATTTTCATTATTGACCCTGACCCATGCAGTTAAACAGGTCAGTTTACCTGTCTCATTGTCACCAATGTCTCAGGGTTGTCCAGTCAGACAATTTGATGTTTGAAGTGACAGGGATTGCATTATTTGTTTGTTCTGTCTGTCCCTCCTTCATATTTCTATTTTAATATACAGTGTTCTATTGATACTGTTGTGTTTATCTGACTGTCAGTAATATGATGTTGTAAGGTGAGAGTCTCAGAGCAGGAATCCTTTGTTTGTAAATCAGGTGTCCAATGAACCGATCAGTGACTGCTCCACGACAACCTAAAATCATCATTTCTCATGGAAAATGTGGTCAGATTTTATAGTTAAATGGGTTGAAAATGAATTCTACCTTATTAATGTCATAGAGTGATGGAGTTATTCCGCTCAGAAACAGGCCTTTCAGCCCATCGTGTCTGTGCCGGCCATCAAGCACCTATATGTTGTAATCCCATTTTCCAGCACTTGTCCTGTAGCCTTGTATACTATGGCATTTCGTGTTCATCTAAAGACTTAAATGTTGAGTGTTCTTGCTTCGACCACCTCTTAAGTCAGTGTGTTCCAGATTCCAACCACCCGCTGGGTGAAAACATTTTGCCTCAAATCTCCTCTGTATCTCCTGCCCCTAACCTTAAATCGATATCCCCTGGTTGAAACCTTATTGACACCTCCGCAATGGGAAAATGTTTCTTCCAATCTATCCTATCAAAGCCCCTCATAATTTTGTATACCTCAATCATGTACCACCTCAGACTTCTCTGCTGGAAGGAAAACAACCCTCGCCTTTTCAGTCTCTCTTCATAGCTGAAATGCTCCAGCCCAGGCAACATTCTGGTGAATCACCTCTGCACCTTCTGTTGTGCAATCACATCCTTCCTATAGTGTGTTAACCAGAACCATACGCAGTACTCCAGCTGTGGCTTACCCAGAGTTTTATGCAGCTTCATTATAGCATCCCTGCTCTAATATTCTATGCCTCAGCTAATAAAGGCAAGTATCCCAGAAGCCTTTCTAACCATCTTATCTACCTGTGCTGTTGCCGTCAGTAATATATGGACAAGTACACCCCACTCCCTCTGACCCTCTGTACTGTCTAGGGTCGTACCATCCATTGTATATTCCCTTGCCTTATTAGTCCTCCCAAAATGCATCACCTCACACTTCTCAGGATTAAATTCAATTTGCCACTGCTCTGCCCATCTATATCATCCTGTAATCTAAGGATTTCCTCCTTACTATTTACAACACCATCATTCTTTGTGTCATCTGAGAACTTACTGATCATACCACCTATTTTCAGGTCTAAATCATTAATGTACACTACAAACAGCAAGGGTCCCAGCATCGATCCCTGTGGTACACCACTGGTCACAGACTTCCATTCGCAAAATCAACCCTCGACCATCACCCTCTGCCTCCTGCCACTAAGCCAATTTTGGATCCAATTTGAAATTCTAGTAAACAAGTGAGTGAATGTTTCTGAACAGTCTACAACTGTGTAAATATTTATCGCATGTTATCACTGTTTCTCTCTGGCTGTCTGAGCATTCAGCTGCTTTGTTCTGAGCTCTTAGCCTCAGTCAGTTTGTCTGTGTTGGGTTAGGTGCTCGTTCAGCACCAGTCAGGAATGGAGCCTGAGATCTTCCTCTGTGCGGTACGCAGTAACATACTCTGTGAGATCCGTTGACTCTGCACAGACTGGGATCTTCCTGTGCTCTGTGTATGCATCTCAGCACCTGACTGGCTGAGATCCGTTCACTCTGCAAAGGCCAGGAATGGAGCCTGGGATCTTTCTGTGCTCTGTATGGAATTCAGTACCAGACTGGGTACATATCTTTAATTATATCTATCCAATTCCCGCCTCTCTCCCCTGCAGCCGGTCTGGGTGTACCTGAGTGAGCAGATTGATCTTCCCCATTCAGATATCTCACACACTGGGGGAACAGACAGGTGTTTCTGTGGCCGCAAATGAGACTCCAGGATTGTATGTTGCCTCCCTGGTGCTCGGGTCAAGGATGTCTCAGAGCGGCTGCTGGACATTCTAAAGGGAGAGGGTGAATAGTCAGAGATCGTGGTACACATTGGTACGAACGACATAGGTAGAAATAGGGATGAGGTCCTGCAACAAGAATTTAGGGTGCGAGGAAGCAGATTAAAAAGGAGGACCTCTAAGGTTGCAATCTCTGGATTCCTCCCGGTGCCACGTGCTAATGACTTTAGAAATAGGAGGATAGAGCAGATGAATATCTGGCTGAGGAGATCATGCAGGAGGGAGGGCTTCAGTTTCCTGGATCACTGGGTATATTTCTGGCAAAAGTGGGACTTGTCCAAGTTGGACAGGTTGCACTTGAACTGGAAAGGGACAAGCATCCTTGTTTGGAGGTTTGTTCGTTCTTTATTGGGGGTTGGGGGTAGGCGGTTAAACTAATCGGCAGGGGTTTGGGATACAGAGCGGAGGTACAGTAGAGGGTAATGTGGAACAGAACGTGAGTCTGCTGGAAGGCAGAGCAAATATAGACCTGGTAAGGCAGAAGAGAAAAATGCAAGGTTGGATTGTAACTATTTCAAAAACAGGAGTCTCATTAGTAAGGTAGATAAATTGAGGTTGTTGATAAGCACATGGCAATATGATATTGCTATCACAGAGACATGGTTGTGGGCGGGGCAGGACTGGCAGCTCAATATTCCAGGGTATAGAATCTTCAAGTGTGACAGGGGAGGGGGTAAAAGTGGAGGTGGCATTGCACTGTTGATCAAGGAGTCATTTACTGCAGTAAGAAGGGATGATATCTTAGAAGGTTCCTTAAATGAGGCCATATGGGTGGAACTTAAAAACATAAAGGGAGCAATCACCTGGCTGGGAGTGTACTACAGGCTGCCAAACAGTCAGGGAGAGATAGAGGAGCAGATATATAGGCAAATCTCAGGGGTGTAAAAATAATAGGGTAGTATTAGTAGGGGATTTCAACTTCCCTGATATCAACTGCGATAGTCTTAGTGCAAAAGGCTTAAAGGGGAATGAATTCTTAAAATGCATACAGGAGAGCTTTTTGAGCCAGTACATCAGACGTCCTACAAGAGAAGGGGCAGTACTTGAGCTAACACTAGGGAATGAAACTGGACAAGTGGTAGAAGTGTCAGTGAGGGAGCATTTCGGTGCTAGTGACCATAACTCTAAGATTTAAGGTAGTTATGGATAAGGACAAAGACAGACCGAAACTAAAGGGACTGAATTGGGGGAAGGCCGATTTTAAGATGATAAAACAGGATGGGGCCAAAGTGGACTGTGAGCAGCTACTTGTAGGAAAGTCCATATCAGATCAATGGGCATCATTCAAAGAGAAAATAGTGAGAGTTCAGAGCCAACATGCACCCGTTAAGGTGATGGGGAGGACTAACAGGTCCAGGGAACACTGGATGTCAAGAGATACAGAGGATTGGATCAGGAAAAGAAGGAAGCTTATTGCAGATTCAGAGTGCTGACAAACAGCGGAGGCACTAGAGGAGTATAGAAAGTGTAGGGGGGAACTTAAAAAAAGTAATTAGGAGAGCGAAGAGGGGACATGAAAAAATACTGGCAGGCAAGAGAAAGGAAAATCCTAAAGCAATTTATCAGTATGTCAAGGGCAAGAAGATAACCACGGAAAGATTAGGGACCATTAAGCACCAAAGTGGCAACCTGTGTGTGGAGCCGGAGGGCACAGGTGAGGTTTTAAATGATTACTTTTCATCTGTGTTCACTATGGAGAAGGATGATGTAGGTGTAGAGATCAGGGAGGGGGATTGTGATATATTTGAACATGTTAGCATTGAAAGGGAGGAAGTATTAGCAGTTTTAGTGGGCTTGAAAGCAGATAAATCCCCAGGCTCGGATGAAATATATCCCTGGCTGTTATGTGAGGCAAGAGAGGCGATTGCAGGGGCTTTGTAACAAGTTTTCAAATCCTCTTTATCCAGAGGAAAGATACCAGAGGACTGGAGGATAGTGAATGTGGTCCCATTATTTAAGAAGGGTAGCAGGGATATGCTAGGTATTTACAGGTCAGTGAGTCTAACATCAGTGGTAGGGAAACTATTGGAAAAAGATGCGAGGGACAGGATTATTTTCCACTTGGAGAGGCAGGGATTAATCAGGGATAGTCAGCATGGCTTTTTCAGGGGGAGATCGCGTCTGACTAAATTGATTGAATTTTTCGAGGAGATGACCAGATGTGTAGATGAAGGTAAAGCAGTCGATGTAGTCTACATGGACTTCAGTAAGGGTTTTGTTAAGGTCCCACATGGGAGATTGGTTGAGAAGGTAAGAGGCCATGGGATCCAGGGCAATTTGGCAAATTGGATCCAAAAGTGGCTTTGTGGCAGGAGGCAGAGGGTATTCGGAGAGGGCTGTTTTTGCGATTGGAAGCCTGTGACCAGTGGTGTACCAAAGGGATCGGTGCTGTGACCCTTGCTGTTTGTAGTGCACATTAATGACTTAGATGTGAATATAGGAGGTATGATCAGTAAGTTCACAGATGAGACAAAAATTACAGTGCGCAATATTATGGCTAATTGTTAAATTAGATGTCATCACTAATACACAGGGGATAATATTCCAGTTAATTGTTAAATTAGATATCATCACTAATACACAGGGGATAATATTCCAGTTAATTGTTAAATTAGATGTCATCACTAATACACAGGTGATAATATTTCAGTTAATTGTTAAATTAGATATCATCACTAATACACAGGGGATAATATTCCAGTTAATTGTTAAATTAGATGTCATCACTAATGCACAGGTGATAATATTCCAGTTAATTGTTAAATTAGATATCATCACTAATACACAGGGGATAATATTCCGGTTAATTGTTAAATTAGATGTCATCACTAATACACAGGTGATAATATTCCAGTTAATTGTTAAATTAGATGTCATCACTAATACACAGGTGATAATATTCCAGTTAATTGTTAAATTAGATGTCATCACTAATACACAGGTGATAATATTCCAGTTAATTGTTAAATTAGATATCATCACTAATACACAGGGGATAATATTCCAGTTAATTGTTAAATTAGATGTCATCACTAATACACAGGTGATAATATTCCGGTTAATTGTTAAATTAGATGTCATCACGAATACACAGGTGATAATATTCCGGTTAATTGTTAAATTAGATATCATCACTAATACACAGGTGATAATATTCCAGTTAATTGTTAAATTAGATATCATCACTAATACACAGGTGATAATATTCCAGTTAATTGTTAAATTAGATGTCATCACTAATGCACAGGTGATAATATTCCAGTTAATTGTTAAATTAGATGTCATCACTAATACACAGGTGATAATATTCCAGTTAATTGTTAAATTAGATGTCATCACTAATACACAGGGGATAATATTCCAGTTAATTGTTAAATTAGATGTCATCACTAATACACAGGTGATAATATTCCAGTTAATTGTTAAATTAGATATCATCACTGATACACAGGTGATAATATTCCAGTTAATTGTTAAATTAGATGTCATCACTAATACACAGGTGATAATATTCCAGTTAATTGTTAAATTAGATGTCATCACTAATACACAGGTGATAATATTCCAGTTAATTGTTAAATTAGATGTCATCACTAATACACAGGTGATAATATTCCAGTTAATTGTTAAATTAGATATCATCACTAATACACAGGTGATAATATTCCAGTTAATTGTTAAATTAGATATCATCACTAATACACAGGTGATAATATTCCAGTTAATTGTTAAATTAGATGTCATCACTAATACACAGGTGATAATATTCCAGTTAATTGTTAAATTAGATATCATCACTAATGCACAGGGGATAATATTCCAGTTAATTGTTAAATTAGATATCATCACTAATACACAGGTGATAATATTCCAGTTAATTGTTAAATTAGATGTCATCACTAATACACAGGTGATAATATTCCAGTTAATTGTTAAATTAGATGTCATCACTAATACACAGGTGATAATATTCCAGTTAATTGTTAAATTAGATGTCATCACTAATACACAGGTGATAATATTCCAGTTAATTGTTAAATTAGATGTCATCACTAATACACAGGTGATAATATTCCAGTTAATTGTTAAATTAGATGTCATCACTAATACACAGGTGATAATATTCCATTTAATTGTTAAATTAGATATCATCACTAATACACAGGTGATAATATTCCAGTTAATTGTTAAATTAGATGTCATCACTAATACACAGGTGATAATATTCCAGTTAATTGTTAAATTAGATGTCATCACTAATACACAGGGGATAATATTCCAGTTAATTGTTAAATTAGATATCATCACTAATACACAGGTGATAATATTCCAGTTAATTGTTAAATTAGATGTCATCACTAATACACAGGTGATAATATTCCAGTTAATTGTTAAATTAGATGTCATCACTAATACACAGGTGATAATATTCCAGTTAATTGTTAAATTAGATATCATCACTAATACACAGGGGATAATATTCCAGTTAATTTTTAAATTAGATGTCTTCACTAATACACAGGGGATAATATTCCAGTTAATTGTTAAATTAGATATCATCACTAATACACAGGGGATAATATTCCAGTTATTTGTTAAATTAGATGTCATCACTAATACACAGGTGATAATATTCCAGTTAATTGTTAAATTAGATATCATCACTAATACACAGGGGATAATATTCCAGTTAATTTTTAAATTAGATGTCTTCACTAATACACAGGTGATAATATTCCAGTTAATTGTTAAATTAGATATCATCACTAATACACAGGGGATAATATTCCAGTTAATTGTTAAATTAGATATCATCACTAATACACAGGGGATAATATTCCAGTTAATTTTTAAATTAGATGTCTTCACTAATACACAGGTGATAATATTCCAGTTAATTGTTAAATTAGATATCATCACTAATACACAGGGGATAATATTCCAGTTAATTTTTAAATTAGATGTCTTCACTAATACACAGGGGATAATATTCCAGTTAATTGTTAAATTAGATATCATCACTAATACACAGGGGATAATATTCCAGTTATTTGTTAAATTAGATGTCATCACTAATACACAGGTGATAATATTCCAGTTAATTGTTAAATTAGATATCATCACTAATACACAGGTGATAATATTCCAGTTAATTGTTAAATTAGATATCATCACTAATACACAGGGGATAATATTCCAATTAATTGTTAAATTGGATGTCATCACCAATAAACAGGTGATAATATTCCAGTTAATTGTTAAATTAGATGTCATCACTAATACACAGGGGATAATATTCCAGTTAATTGTTAAATTAGATATCATCACTAATACACAGGTGATAATATTCCAGTTAATTGTTAAATTAGATGTCATCACTAATACACAGGTGATAATATTCCAGTTAATTGTTAAATTAGATGTCATCACTAATACACAGGGGATAATATTCCAGTTAATTGTTAAATTAGATGTCATCACTAATACACCGGTGATAATATTCCAGTTAATTGTTAAATTAGATGTCATCACTAATACACCGGTGATAATATTACAGTTAATTGTTAAATTAGATGTCATCACTAATACACAGGTGATAATATTCCAGTAAATTGTTAAATTAGATATCATCACTAATACACAGGTGATAATATTCCAGTTAATTGTTAAATTAGATGTCATCACTAATACACAGGGGATAATATTCCAGTTAATTGTTAAATTGGATGTCATCACTAATACACAGGGGATAATATTCCAGTTAATTGTTAAATTAGATGTCATCACTAATACACAGGGGATAATATTCCAGTTAATTGTTAAATTAGATGTCATCACTAATACACAGGTGATAATATTCCAGTTAATTGTTAAATTAGATATCATCACTAATACACAGGTGATAATATTCCAGTTAATTGTTAAATTAGATGTCATCACTAATACACAGGTGATAATATTCCAGTTAATTGTTAAATTAGATGTCATCACTAATACACAGGGGATAATATTCCAGTTAACTGTTAAATTAGATGTCATCACTAATACACAGGGGATAATATTCCAGTTAATTGTTAAATTAGATATCATCACTAATACACAGGTGATAATATTCCAGTTAATTGTTAAATTAGATGTCATCACTAATACACAGGTGATAATATTCTGGTTAATTGTTAAATTGGATGTCATCACCAATACACAGGTGATAATATTCCAGTTAATTGTAAAATTGGATGTCATCACGAATACACAGGTGATAATATTCCAGTTAATTGTTAAATTAGATGTCATCACTAATACACAGGTGATAATATTCCAGTTAATTGTTAAATTAGATGTCATCACTAATACACAGGTGATAATATTCCAGTTAATTGTTAAATTAGATGTCATCACTAATACACAGGTGATAATATTCCAGTTAATTGTTAAATTAGATGTCATCACTAATACACAGGTGATAATATTCCAGTTAATTGTTAAATTAGATATCATCACTAATACACAGGTGATAATATTCCAGTTAATTGTTAAATTAGATATCATCACTAATACACAGGGGATAATATTCCAGTTAATTGTTAAATTAGATATCATCACTAATACACAGGGGATAATATTCCAGTTAATTGTTAAATTAGATATCATCACTAATACACAGGTGATAATATTCCAGTTAATTGTTAAATTAGATGTCATCACTAATACACAGGTGATAATATTCCAGTTAATTGTTAAATTAGATATCATCACTAATACACAGGGGATAATATTCCAGTTAATTGTTAAATTAGATATCATCACTAATACACAGGTGATAATATTCCAGTTAATTGTTAAATTAGATATCATCACTAATACACAGGTGATAATATTCCAGTTAATTGTTAAATTAGATATCATCACTAATACACAGGTGATAATATTCCAGTTAATTGTTAAATTAGATATCATCACTAATACACAGGTGATAATATTCCAGTTAATTGTTAAATTAGATATCATCACTGATACACAGGTGATAATATTCCAGTTAATTGTTAAATTAGATGTCATCACTAATACACAGGGGATAATATTCCAGTTAATTGTTAAATTAGATGTCATCACTAATACACAGGGGATAATATTCCAGTTAATTGTTAAATTAGATATCATCACTAATACACAGGTGATAATATTCCAGTTAATTGTTAAATTAGATATCATCACTGATACACAGGTGATAATATTCCAGTTAATTGTTAAATTAGATATCATCACTAATACACAGGGGATAATATTCCAGTTAATTGTTAAATTAGATATCATCACTAATACACAGGGGATAATATTCCAGTTAATTGTTAAATTAGATGTCATCACTAATACACAGGTGATAATATTCCAGTTAATTGTTAAATTAGATATCATCACTAATACACAGGGGATAATATTCCAGTTAATTGTTAAATTAGATATCATCACTAATACACAGGTGATAATATTCCAGTTAACTGTTAAATTAGATGTCATCACTAATACACAGGGGATAATATTCCAGTTAATTGTTAAATTAGATATCATCACTAATACACAGGTGATAATATTCCAGTTAATTGTTAAATTAGTTATCATCACTAATACACAGGTGATAATATTCCGGTTATTTGTTAAGTTAGATGTCATCACTAATACACAGGTGATAATATTCCAGTTAATTGTTAAATTAGATATCATCACTAATACACAGGGGATAATATTCCAGTTAATTGTTAAATTAGATGTCATCACTAATACACAGGTGATAATATTCCAGTTAATTGTTAAATTAGATGTCATCACTAATACACAGGTGATAATATTCCAGTTAATTGTTACATTAGATGTCATCACTAATACACAGGTGATAATATTCCAGTTAATTGTTATATTAGATGTCATCACTAATACACAGGTGATAATATTCCAGTTAATTGTTAAATTAGATGTCATCACTAATACACAGGTGATAATATTCCGGTTAATTGTTAAATTAGATGTCATCACTAATACACAGGTGATAATCCAGTTAATTGTTAAATTAGATATCATCACTAATACACAGGGGATTATATTCCAGTTAATTGTTACATTAGATGTCATCAC
This sequence comes from Heterodontus francisci, assembly GCF_036365525.1. NCBI lineage: Eukaryota > Metazoa > Chordata > Chondrichthyes > Heterodontiformes > Heterodontidae > Heterodontus > Heterodontus francisci. The sequence continues at coordinate 50,279 of NW_027141683.1, forward strand.
TAATACACAGGTGATGATATTCCAGTTAATTGATAAATTAGATGTCATCACTAATAGACAGGTGATAATATTCCAGTTAATTGTTAAATTAGATGTCATCACTAATACACAGGTGATAATATTCCAGTTAATTGTTAAATTAGATGTCATCACTAATACACAGGTGATAATATTCCAGTTAATTGTTAAATTAGATGTCATCACTAATACACAGGTGATAATATTCCAGTTAATTGTTAAATTAGATGTCATCACTAATACACAGGTGATAATATTCCAGTTAATTGTTAAATTAGATGTCATCACTAATACACAGGTGATAATATTCCGGTTAATTGTTAAATTAGATGTCATCACTAATACACAGGTGATAATATTCCAGTTAATTGTTAAATTAGATATCATCACTAATACACAGGGGATTATATTCCAGTTAATTGTTACATTAGATGTCATCAATAATACACAGGTGATGATATTCCAGTTAATTGTTAAATTAGATGTCATCACTAATAGACAGGTGATAATATTCCAGTTAATTGTTAAATTAGATATCATCACTAATACACAGGTGATGATATTCCAGTTAATTGTTAAATTAGATGTCATCACTAATACACAGGTGATAATATTCCAGTTAATTGTTAAATTAGATATCATCACTAATACACAGGTGATAATATTCCAGTTAATTGTTAAATTAGATATCATCACTAATACACAGGTGATAATATTCCAGTTAATTGTTAAATTAGATGTCATCACTGATACACAGGGGATAATATTCCAGTTAAATGTTAAATTAGATGTCATCACCAATACACAGGGGATAATATTCCAGTTAATTGTTAAATTAGATATCATCACTAATACACAGGGGATAATATTCCAGTTAATTGTTAAATTAGATATCATCACTAATACACAGGTGATAATATTCCAGTTAATTGTTAAATTAGATATCATCACTAATACACAGGTGATAATATTCCAGTTAAATGTTAAATTAGATGTCATCACCAATACACAGGGGATAATATTCCAGTTAATTGTTAAATTAGATATCATCACTAATACACAGGTGATAATATTCCAGTTAATTGTTAAATTAGATATCATCACTAATACACAGGTGATAATATTCCAGTTAATTGTTAAATTAGATGTCATCACTAATACACAGGGGATAATATTCCAGTTAATTGTTAAATTAGATGTCATCACGAATACGCAGGTGATAATATTCTGGTTAATTGTTAAATTAGATATCATCACTAATACACAGGTGATAATATTCCAGTTAATTGTTAAATTAGATGTCATCACTAATACACAGGTGATAATATTCCAGTTAATTGTTAAATTAGATGTCATCACTAATACACAGGGGATAATATTCCAGTTAATTGTTAAATTAGATGTCATCACTAATACACAGGGGATAATATTCCAGTTAATTGTTAAATTAGATGTCATCACTAATACACAGGTGTTAATATTCCAGTTAATTGTTAAATTAGATGTCATCACTAATACACAGGTGATAATATTCCAGTTAATTGTTAAATTAGATATCATCACTAATACACAGGTGATAATATTCCACTTAATTGTTAAATTAGATATCATCACTAATACACAGGTGATAATATTCCAGTTAATTGTTAAATTAGATATCATCACTAATACACAGGTGATAATATTCCAGTTAATTGTTAAATTAGATATCATCACTAATACACAGGTGATAATATTCCAGTTAATTGTTAAATTAGATGTCATCACTAATACACAGGTGATAATATTCCAGTTAATTGTTAAATTAGATATCATCACTAATACACAGGTGATAATATTCCACTTAATTGTTAAATTAGATATCATCACTAATACACAGGTGATAATATTCCAGTTAATTGTTAAATTAGATATCATCACTAATACACAGGTGATAATATTCCAGTTAATTGTTAAATTAGATATCATCACTAATACACAGGTGATAATATTCCAGTTAATTGTTAAATTAGATATCATCACTAATACACAGGGGTTAATATTCCAGTTAATTGTTAAATTAGATGTCATCACTAATACACAGGGGATAATATTCCAGTTAATAGTTAAATTCGATGTCATCACTAATACACAGGGGATAATATTCCAGTTAATAGTTAAATTAGATATCATCACTAATACACAGGGGATAATATTCCAGTTAATTGTTAAATTAGATGTCATCACTAATACACCGTTGATAATATTCCAGTTAATTGTTAAATTAGATGTCATCACGAACACACAGGGGATAATATTCCAGTTAATTGTTATATTAGATGTCATCACTAATACACAGGGGATAATATTCCAATTAATTGTTAAATTAGATGTCCTCACTAATACCCAGGGGATAATATTCCAGTTAATTGTTAAATTAGATGTCATCACTAATACACAGGGGATAATATTCCAGTTAATTGTTAAATTAGATGTCATCAGTAATACACAGATGATACTATTCCAGTTAATTGTTAAATTAGATGTCATCACCAATACACAGGGGATAATATTCCAGTGAATTGTTAAATTAGATATCATCACTAATACACAGGTGATAATATTCCAGTTAATTGTTAAATTAGATATCATCACTAATACACAGGTGATAATATTCCAGTTAATTGTTAAATTAGATGTCATCACTAATACACAGGGGATAATATTCCAGTAAATTGTTAAATTAGATGTCATCACTAATACACAGGTGATAATATTCCAGTTAATTGCTAAATTAGATGTCATCACTAATACACAGGGGATAATATTCCAGCTAATTGTTCAATTAGATGTCATCAGTGATACACAGATGATACTATTCCAGTTAATTGTTCAATTAGATGTCATCACTGATACACAGGGGATAATATTCCAGTTAATTGTTAAATTAGATGTCATCACTAATACACAGGTGATAATATTCCAGTTAATTGTTAAATTAGATGTCATCACTAATACACAGGTGATAATATTCCAGTTAATTGTTAAATTAGATGTCATCACTAATACACAGGTGATAATATTCCAGTTAATTGCTAAATTTGATGTCATCACTAATACACAGGTGATAATATTCCAGTAAATTGTTAAATTAGATGTCATCACTAATACACAGTGATAATATTCCAGTTAATTGTTAAATTAGATGTCATCACTAATACACAGGGGATAATATTCCAGTTAATTGTTAAATTAGATGTCATCACGAATATGCAGGTGATAATATTCTGGTTAATTGTTAAATTAGATATCATCACTAATACACAGGTGATAATATTCCAGTTAATTGTTAAATTAGATGTCATCACTAATACACAGGTGATAATATTCCAGTTAATTGCTAAATTAGATGTCATCACTAATACACAGGTGATAATATTCCAGTTAATTGTTAAATTAGATGTCATCAGTAATACACAGGTGATAATATTCCAGTTAATTGTTAAATTTGATGTCATCACTAATACACAGGGGATAATATTCCAGTTAATTGTTAAATTAGATGTCATCACTAATGCACAGGTGATAATATTCCAGTTAATTGTTAAATTAGATGTCATCACTAATACACAGGGGATAATATTCCAGTTAATTGTTAAATTAGATGTCATCACTAATACACAGGTGTTAATATTCCAGTTAATTGTTAAATTAGATGTCATCACTAATACACAGGTGATAATATTCCAATTAATAGTTCAATTAGATGTCATCACTGATACACAGGGGATAATATTCCAGTTAATTGTTAAATTAGATGTCATCACTGATACACAGGTGATAATATTCCAGTTAATTGTTAAATTAGATGTCATCACTAATACACAGGTGATAATATTCCAGTTAATTGCTAAATTAGATGTCATCACTAATACACAGGGGATAATATTCCAGTTAATTGTTAAATTTGATGTCATCAGTAATACACAGGTGATAATATTCCAGTTAATTGTTAAATTTGATGTCATCACTAATACACAGGGGATAATATTCCAGTTAATTGTTAAATTAGATGCCATCACTAATACACAGCTAATAATATTCCAGTTAATTGTTAAATTAGATGTCATCACTAATACACAAGTGATAATATTCCAGTTAATTGTTAAATTAGATGTCATCACTAATACACAGGTGATAATATTCCAGTTAATTGTTAAATTAGATGTCATCACTAATACACAGGTGTTAATATTCCAGTTAATTGTTAAATTAGATGTCATCACTAATACACAGGTGTTAATATTCCAGTTAATAGTTCAATTAGATGTCATCACTAATACACAGGTGATAATATTCCAGTTAATTGTTAAATCAGATGTCATCACTAATACACAGGGGATAATATTCCAGTTCATTGTTAAATTAGATGTCATCACTAATGCACAGGTGATAATATTCTAGTTAATTGTTAAATTAGATGTCATCACTAATATACAGGTGATTATATTCCAGTTAATTGTTAAATTAGATGTCATCACCAATACACAGGTGATAATATTCCGGTTAACTGTTAAATTAGATATCATCACGAATACACAGGTGGTAATATTCCAGTTAATTGTTAAATAGATGTCATCACTAATACACAGGGGATAATATTCCAGTTAATTGTTAAATTAGATGTCATCACTAATACACAGGGGATAATATTCCAGTTAATTGTTAAATTAGATGTCATCACTAATACACCGTTGATAATATTCCAGTTAATTGTTAAATTAGATGTCATCACAAATACACAGGGGATAATATTCCAGTTAATTGTTAAATTAGATGTCATCACTAATACACAGGGGATAATATTCCAGTTAATTGTTAAATTAGATGTCATCACTAATACACAGGGGATAATATTCCAGTTAATTGTTAAATTAGATATCATCACTAATACACAGGGGATAATATTCCAGTGAATTGTTAAATTAGATGTCATCAGTAATACACAGGTGATAATATTCCAGTTAATTGTTAAATTAGATATCATCACTAATACACAGGTGATAATATTCCAGTTAATTGTTAAATTAGATGTCATCACTAATACACAGGTGATAATATTCCAGTAAATTGTTAAATTAGATGTCATCACTAATACACAGTGATAATATTCCAGTTAATTGTTAAATTAGATGTCATCAATAATACACAGGGGATAATATTCCAGTTAATTGTTAAATTAGATGTCATCACGAATACGCAGGTGATAATATTCTGGTTAATTGTTAAATTAGATATCATCACTAATACACAGGTGATAATATTCCAGTTAATTGTTAAATTAGATGTCATCACTAATACACAGGTGATAATATTCCAGTTAATTGTTAAATTAGATGTCATCACTAATACACAGGGTATAATATTCCAGTTAATTGTTAAATTAGATGTCATCACTAATACACAGGGGATAATATTCCAGTTAATTGTTAAATTAGATATCATCACTAATACACAGGTGATAATATTCCAGTTAATTGTTAAATTAGATATCATCACTAATACACAGGTGATAATATTCCAGTTAATTGTTAAATTAGATATCATCACTAATACACAGGTGATAATATTCCAGTTAATTGTTAAATTAGATGTCATCACTAATACACAGGGGAATATATTCCAGTTAATTGTTAAATTAGATGTCATCACTAATACACAGGTGATAATATTCCAGTTAATTGTTAAATTAGATGTCATCACTAATACACAGGTGATAATATTCCAGTTAATTGTTAAATTAGATATCATCACTAATACACAGGTGATAATATTCCACTTAATTGTTAAATTAGATATCATCACTAATACACAGGGGATAATATTCCAGTTAATTGTTAAATTAGATGTCATCACTAATACACAGGGGATAATATTCCAGTTAATTGTTAAATTCGATGTCATCACTAATACACAGGGGATAATATTCCAGTTAATAGTTAAATTAGATATCATCACTAATACACCGTTGATAATATTCCAGTTAATTGTTAAATTAGATGTCATCACTAATACACCGTTGATAATATTCCAGTTAATTGTTAAATTAGATGTCATCACGAACACACAGGGGATAATATTCCAATTAATTGTTAAATTAGATGTCCTCACTAATACCCAGGGGATAATATTCCAGTTAATTGTTAAATTAGATGTCATCACTAATACACAGGGGATAATATTCCAGTTAATTGTTAAATTAGATGTCATCAGTAATACACAGGTGATAATATTCCAGTTAATTGTTAAATTAGATGTCATCACCAATACACAGGGGATAATATTCCAGTGAATTGTTAAATTAGATATCATCACTAATAGACAGGTGATAATATTCCAGTTAATTGTTAAATTAGATATCATCACTAATACACAGGTGATAATATTCCAGTTAATTGTTAAATTAGATGTCATCACTAATACACAGGGGATAATATTCCAGTAAATTGTTAAATTAGATGTCATCACTAATACACAGGTGATAATATTCCAGTTAATTGCTAAATTAGATGTCATCACTAATACACAGGGGATAATATTCCAGCTAATTGTTAAATTAGATGTCATCAGTGATACACAGATGATACTATTCCAGTTAATTGTTCAATTAGATGTCATCACTGATACACAGGGGATAATATTCCAGTTAATTGTTAAATTAGATGTCATCACTAATACACAGGTGATAATATTCCAGTTAATTGTTAAATTAGATGTCATCACTAATACACAGGGGATAATATTCCAGTTAATTGTTAAATTAGATATCATCACTAATACACAGGTGATAATATTCCAGTTAATTGTTAAATTAGATGTCATCACTAATACACAGGTGATAATATTCCAGTTAATTGTTAAATTAGATGTCATCACTAATACACAGGGGATAATATTCCAGTTAATTGTTAAATTAGATATCATCACTAATACACAGGTGATAATATTCCAGTTAATTGTTAAATTAGATGTCATCACTAATACACAGGGGATAATATTCCAACTAATTGCTAAATTAGATGTCCTCACTAATACACAGGGGTAATATTCCAGTTAATTGTTAAATTCGATGTCATCACTAATACACAGGGGATAATATTCCAATTAATTGTTAAATTAGATGTCATCACTGATACACAGGGGATAATATTCCGGTTAATTGTTAAATTAGATATCATCACTAATACACAGGTGATAATATTCCAGTTAATTGTTAAAGTAGATGTCATCACTAATACACAGGGGATAATATTCCAGTTAATTGTTAAATTAGATGTCATCAGTAATACACAGATGATACTATTCCAGTTAATTGTTAAATTAGATGTCATCACTAATACACAGGTGATAATATTCCAGTTAATTGTTAAAGTAGATGTCATCACTAATACACAGGGGATAATATTCCAGTTAATTGTTAAATTAGATGTCATCAGTAATACACAGATGATACTATTCCAGTTAATTGTTAAATTAGATGTCATCACCAATACACAGGGGATAATATTCCAGTGAATTATTAAATTAGATATCATCACTAATACACAGGTGATAATATTCCAGTTAATTGTTAAATTAGATATCATCACTAATACACAGGTGATAATATTCCAGTTAATTGTTAAATTAGATGTCATCACTAATACACAGGTGATAATATTCCAGTTAATTGTTAAATTAGATGTCATCACTAATACACAGGGGATAATATTCCAGTTAATTGTTAAATTAGATGTCATCACGAATACGCAGGTGATAATATTCCGGTTAATTGTTAAATTAGATATCATCACTAATACACAGGTGATAATATTCCAGTTAATTGTTAAATTAGATGTCATCACTAATACACAGGTGATAATATTCCAGTTAATTGTTAAATTAGATGTCATCACTAATACACAGGTGGTAATATTCCAGTTAATTGCTAAATTAGATGTCATCACTAATACACAGGTGATAATATTCCAGTTAATTGTTAAATTAGATGTCATCACTAATACACAGGGGAATATATTCCAGTTAATTGTTAAATTAGATGTCATCACTAATACACCGGTGATAATATTCCAGTTAATTGTTAAATTAGATGTCATCACTAATACACAGGTGATAATATTCCAGTTAATTGTTAAATTAGATGTCATCACTAATACACAGGGGATAATATTCCAGTTCATTGTTAAATTAGATGTCATCACTAATACACAGGGGAATATATTCCAGTTAATTGTTAAATTAGATGTCATCACTAATACACAGGTGATAATATTCCAGTTAATTGTTAAATTAGATGTCATCACTAATACACAGGTGATAATATTCCAGTTAATTGTTAAATTAGATATCATCACTAATACACAGGTGATAATATTCCAGTTAATTGTTAAATTAGATATCATCACTAATACACAGGGGATAATATTCCAGTTAATTGTTAAATTAGATGTCATCACTAATACACAGGGGATAATATTCCAGTTAATTGTTATATTAGATATCATCACTAATACACAGGGGATAATATTCCAGTTAATTGATAAATTAGATGTCATCACAAATACACAGGGGATAATATTCCAGTTAATTGTTAAATTAGATATCATCACTAATACACAGGTGATAATATTCCAGTTAATTGTTAAATTAGATGTCATCACTAATACACAGGGGATAATATTCCAATTAATTGCTAAATTAGATGTCCTCACTAATACACAGGGGTAATATTCCAGTTAATTGTTAAATTCGATGTCATCACTAATACACAGGGGATAATATTCCAATTAATTGTTAAATTAGATGTCATCACTGATACACAGGGGATAATATTCCGGTTAATTGTTAAATTAGATATCATCACTAATACACAGGTGATAATATTCCAGTTAATTGTTAAATTAGATGTCATCACTAATACACAGGGGATAATATTCCAGTTAATTGTTAAATTAGATGTCATCACGAATACGCAGGTGATAATATTCCGGTTAATTGTTAAATTAGATATCATCACTAATACACAGGTGATAATATTCCAGTTAATTGTTAAATTAGATGTCATCACTAATACACAGGTGATAATATTCCAGTTAATTGTTAAATTAGATGTCATCACTAATACACAGGTGTTAATATTCCAGTTAATTGCTAAATTAGATGTCATCACTAATACACAGGTGATAATATTCCAGTTAATTGTTAAATTAGATGTCATCACTAATACACAGGGGAATATATTCCAGTTAATTGTTAAATTAGATGTCATCACTAATACACAGGTGATAATATTCCAGTTAATTGTTAAATTAGATGTCATCACTAATACACAGGTGATAATATTCCAGTTAATTGTTAAATTAGATGTCATCACTAATACACAGGTGATAATATTCCAGTTAATTGTTAAATTAGATGTTTTCACTAATACACAGGGGATAATATTCCAGTTAATTGTTAAATTAGATGTCATCACTAATCCACAGGGGAATATATTCCAGTTAATTGTTAAATTAGATGTCATCACTAATACACAGGTGATAATATTCCAGTTAATTGTTAAATTAGATGTCATAACTAATACACAGGTGATAATATTCCAGTTAATTGTTAAATTAGATATCATCACTAATACACAGGTGATAATATTCCAGTTAATTGTTAAATTAGATGTCATCACTAATACACCGGTGGTAATATTCCAGTTAATTGCTAAATTAGATGTCATCACTAATACACAGGTGATAATATTCCAGTTAATTGTTAAATTAGATGTCATCACTAATACACAGGGGAATATATTCCAGTTAATTGTTAAATTAGATGTCATCACTAATACACAGGTGATAATATTCCAGTTAAATGTTAAATTAGATGTCATCACTAATACACAGGTGATAATATTCCAGTTAATTGTTAAATTAGATGTCATCACTAATACACAGGGGATAATATTCCAGTTAATTGTTAAATTAGATGTCATCACTAATACACAGGGGAATATATTCCATTTAATTGTTAAATTAGATGTCATCACTAATACACAGGTGATAATATTCCAGTTAATTGTTAAATTAGATATCATCACTAATACACAGGTGATAATATTCCAGTTAATTGTTAAATTAGATATCATCACTAATACACAGGTGATAATATTCCAGTTAATTGTTAAATTAGATGTCATCACTAATACACAGGGGATAATATTCCAGTTAATTGTTAAATTAGATGTCATCACTAATACACAGGGGATAATATTCCAGTTAATTGTTAAATTAGATGTCATCACGAATAGCAGGTGATAATATTCCGGTTAATTGTTAAATTAGATATCATCACTAATACACAGGTGATAATATTCCAGTTAATTGTTAAATTAGATATCATCACTAATACACAGGTGGTAATATTCCAGTTAATTGTTAAGTTAGATGTCATCACTAATACACAGGTGATAATATTCCAGTTAATTGTTAAATTAGATGTCATCACTAAAACACAGGTGATAATATTCCAGTTAATTGTTAAATTAGATATCATCACTAATACACAGGTGATAGTATTCCACTTAATTGTTAAGTTAGATGTCATCACTAATACACAGGTGATAATATTCCAGTTAATTGCTAAATTAGATGTCATCACTAATACACAGGGGATAATATTCCAGTTAATTGTTAAATTAGATGTCATCACTAATACACAGGGGAATATATTCCAGTTAATTGTTAAATTAGATGTCATCACTAATACACAGGTGATAATATTCCAGTTAATTGTTAAATTAGATGTCATCACTAATACACAGGTGATAATATTCCAGTTAATTGTTAAATTAGATATCATCACTAATACACAGGTGATAATATTCCAGTTAATTGTTAAGTTAGATGTCATCACTAATACACAGGTGATAATATTCCAGTTAATTGCTAAATTAGATGTCATCACTAATACACAGGGGATAATATTCCAGTTAATTGTTAAATTAGATATCATCACTAATACACAGGGGATAATATTCCAGTTAATTGTTAAATTAGATATCATCACTAATACACAGGTGATAATATTCCAGTTAATTGTTAAATTAGATATCATCACTAATACACAGGGGATAATATTCCAGTTAATTGTTAAATTAGATATCATCACTAATACACAGGGGATAATATTCCAGTTAATTGTTAAATTAGATATCATCACTAGTACACAGGTGATAATATTCCAGTTAATTGTTAAATTAGATATCATCACTAATACAGAGGGGATAATATTCCAGTTAATAGTTAAATTAGATATCATCACTAATACACAGGGGATAATATTCCAGTTAATTGTTAAATTAGATATCATCACTAATACACAGGTGATAATATTCCAGTTAATTGCTAAATTAGATGTCATCACTAATACACAGGTGATAATATTCCAGTTAATTGTTAAATTAGATGTCATCACTAATACACAGGTGATAATATTCCAGTTAATTGTTAAATTAGATGTCATCACTAATACACAGGTGATAATATTCCAGTTAATTGCTAAATTAGATGTCATCACTAATACACAGGGGAATATATTCCAGTTAATTGTTAAATTAGATGTCATCACTAATACACAGGTGATAATATTCCAGTTAATTGCTAAATTAGATGTCATCACTAATACACAGGTGATAATATTCCAGTTAATTGTTAAATTAGATGTCATCACTAATACACAGGTGATAATATTCCAGTTAATTGCTAAATTAGATGTCATCACTAATACACAGGGGAATATATTCCAGTTAATTGTTAAATTAGATGTCATCACTAATACACAGGTGATAATATTCCAGTTAATTGTTAAATTAGATGTCATCACTAATACACAGGTGATAATATTCCAGTTAATTGTTAAATTAGATATCATCACTAATACACAGGTGATAATATTCCAGTTAATTGTTAAATTAGATATCATCACTAATACACAGGTGATAATATTCCAGTTAATTGTTAAGTTAGATGTCATCACTAATACACAGGTGATAATATTCCAGTTAATTGCTAAATTAGATGTCATCACTAATACACAGGGGATAATATTCCAGTTAATTGTTAAATTAGATGTCATCACTAATACACAGGGGAATATATTCCAGTTAATTGTTAAATTAGATATCATCACTAATACACAGGTGATAATATTCCAGTTGATTGTTAAATTAGATGTCATCACTAATACACAGGTGATAATATTCCAGTTAATTGTTAAATTAGATATCATCACTAATACACAGGTGATAATATTCCAGTTAATTGTTAAATTAGATGTCATCACTAATACACAGGTGATAATATTCCAGTTAATTGTTAAATTAGATGTCATCACTAATACACAGGTGATAATATTCCACTTAATTGTTAAATTAGATATCATCACTAATACTCAGGTGATAATATTCCAGTTAATTGTTAAATTAGATGTCATCACTAATACACAGGGGATAATATTCCAGTTAATTGTTAAATTAGATATCATCACTAATACACAGGTGATAATATTCCAGTTAATTGTTAAGTTAGATGTCATCACTAATACACAGGTGATAATATTCCAGTTAATTGCTAAATTAGATGTCATCACTAATACACAGGGGATAATATTCCAGTTAATTGTTAAATTAGATGTCATCACTAATACACAGGGGATAATATTCCAGTTAATTGTTAAATTCGATGTCATCACTAATACACAGGGGATAATATTCCAGTTAATTGTTAAATTAGATATCATCACTAATACACAGGGGATAATATCCCAGTTAATTGTTAAATTAGATGTCATCACTAATACACCGTTGATAATATTCCAGTTAATTGTTAAATTAGATGTCATCACGAACACACAGGGTATAATATTCCAGTTAATTGTTAAATTAGATGTCATCACTAATACACAGGGGATAATATTCCAATTAATTGTTAAATTAGATGTCCTCACTAATACCCAGGGGATAATATTCCAGTTAATTGTTAAATTAGATGTCATCACTAAGACACAGGGGATAATATTCCAGTTAATTGTTAAATTAGATGTCATCAGTAATACACAGATGATACTATTCCAGTTAATTGTTCAATTAGATGTCATCACTGATGCACAGGGGATAATATTCCAGTTAATTGTTAAATTAGATGTCATCACTGATACACAGGTGATAATATTCCGGTTAATTGTTAAATTAGATATCATCACTAATACACAGGTGATAATATTCCAGTTAATTGTTAAATTAGATGTCATCACTAATACACAGGTGATAATATTCCAGTTAATTGCTAAATTAGATGTCATCACTAATACACAGGGGAATATATTCCAGTTAATTGTTAAATTAGATGTCATCACTAATGCACAGGTGATAATATTCCAGTTAATTGTTAAATTAGATGTCATCACTAATACACAGGTGATAATATTCCAGTTAATTGTTAAATTAGATATCATCACTAATACACAGGTGATAATATTCCACTTAATTGTTAAATTAGATATCATCACTAATAGACAGGGGATAATATTCCAGTTAATTGTTAAATTAGATGTCATCACTAATACACAGGGGATAATATTCCAGTAAATTGTTAAATTAGATATCATCACTAATACACAGGTGATAATATTCCAGTTAATTGTTAAATTAGATATCATCACTAATACACAGGTGATAATATTCCACTTAATTGTTAAATTAGATATCATCACTAATAGACAGGGGATAATATTCCAGTTAATTGTTAAATTAGATGTCATCACTAATACACAGGGGATAATATTCCAGTAAATTGTTAAATTAGATATCATCACTAATACACAGGTGATAATATTCCACTTAATTGTTAAATTAGATATCATCACTAATACACAGGTGATAATATTCCAGTTAATTGTTAAATTAGATGTCATCACTAATACACAGGTGATAATATTCCAGTTAATTGTTAAATTCGATGTCATCACTAATACACAGGGGATAATATTCCAGTTAATTGTTAAATTAGATGTCATCACTAATACACAGGGGATAATATTCCAGTTAATTGTTAAATTAGTTGTCATCACTAATACACCGTTGATAATATTCCAGTTAATTGTTACATTAGATGCCATCACTAACACACAGGGGATAATATTCCAGTTAATTGTTAAATCAGATGTCATCACTAATACACAGGGGATAATATTCCAATTAATTGTTAAATTAGATGTCCTCACTAATACACAGGGGATAATATTCCAGTTAATTGTTAAATTAGATGTCATCACTAATACACAGGGGATAATATTCCAGTTAATTGTTAAATTAGATGTCATCAGTAATACACAGATGATACTATTCCAGTTAATTGTTGAATTAGATGTCATCACTAATACACAGTGGATAATATTCCAGTGAATTGTTAAATTAGATATCATCACTCATACACAGGTGATAATATTCCAGTTAATTGTTAAATTAGATGTCATCACTAATACACAGGGGATAATATTCCAGTTAATTGTTAAATTAGATGTCATCACTAATACACAGGTGATAATATTCCAGTTAATTGCTAAATTAGATGTCATCACTAATACACAGGTGATAATATTCCTGTTAATTGTTCAATTAGATGTCATCACTGATACACAGGGGACAATATTCCATTTAATTGTTAAATTAGATGTCATCACTAATACACAGGTGATAATATTCCAGTTAATTGTTAAATTAGATGTCATCACTAATACACAGGTGATAATATTCCAGTAAATTGTTAAATTAGATGTCATCACTAATACACAGGTGATAATATTCCAGTTAATTGTTAAATTAGATGTCATCACTAATACACAGGTGATAATATTCCAGTTAATTGTTAAATTAGATGTCATCACTAATACACAGGGGATAATATTCCAGTTAATTGTTAAATTAGATGTCATCACGAATACGCAGGTGATAATATTCCTTTTAATTGTTAAATTAGATATCATCACTAATACACCGTTGATAATATTCCAGTTAATTGTTAAATTAGATGTCATCACTAACACACAGGGGATAATATTCCAGTTAATTGTTAAATTAGATGTCATCACTAATACACAGGGGATAATATTCCAGTTAATTGTTAAATTAGATGTCATCACTAATACACAGGGGATAATATTCCAATTAATTGTTAAATTAGATGTCCTCACTAATACACAGGGGATAATATTCCAGTTAATTGTTAAATTAGATGACATCACTAATACACAGGGGATAATATTCCAGTTAATTGTTAAATTAGATGTCATCAGTAATACACAGATGATAATATTCCAGTTAATTGTTAAATTAGATGTCATCACTGATACACAGGGGATAATATTCCAGTTAATTGTTAAATTAGATGTCATCACTGATACACAGGTGATAATATTCCAGTTAGTTGTTAAATTAGATGTCATCAGTAATACACAGATGATAATATTCCAGTTAATTGTTAAATTAGATGTCATCACTGATACACGGGGATAATATTCCAGTTAATTGTTAAATTAGATGTCATCACTAATACACAGGTGATAATATTCCAGTTAATTGTTAAATTAGATGTCATCACTAATACACAGGTGATAATATTCCAGTTAATTGTTAAATTAGATGTCATCACTAATACACAGGGGATAATATTCCAGTTAATTGTTAAATTAGATGTCATCACTAATACACAGGGGATAATATTCCAATTAATTGTTAAATTAGATGTCCTCACTAATACACAGGGGATAATATTCCAGTTAATTGTTAAATTAGATGTCATCACTAATACACAGGGGATAATATTCCAGTTAATTGTTAAATTAGATGTCATCAGTAATACACAGATGATAATATTCCAGTTAATTGTTAAATTAGATGTCATCACTGATACACAGGGGATAATATTCCAGTTAATTGTTAAATTAGATGTCATCACTAAGACACAGGGGATAATATTCCAGTTAATTTTTAAATTAGATGTCATCAGTAATACACAGATGATACTATTCCAGTTATTTGTTAAATTAGATGTCATCACCAATACACAGGGGATAATATTCCAGTGAATTGTTAAATTAGATATCATCACTAATACACAGGTGATAATATTCCAGTTAATTGTTAAATTAGATGTCATCACTTATACACAGGTGATAATATTCCAGTTAATTGTTAATTTAGATGTCATCACTAATACACAGGGGATAATATTCCAGTTAATTGTTAAATTAGATGTCATCACTAATACACAGGGGATAATATTCCAGTTAATTGTTGAATTAGATGTCATCACTAATACACAGGTGATAATATTCCAGTTAATTGTTAAATTAGATGTCATCACTAATACACAGGTGATAATATTCCAGTTAATTGTTAAATTAGATGTCATCACTAATACACAGGGGATAATATTCCAATGAATTGTTAAATTAGATGTCATCAGTAATACACAGATGATACTATTCCAGTTAATTGTTCAATTAGATGTCATCACTGATGCACAGGGGATAATATTCCAGTTAATTGTTAAATTAGATGTCATCACTGATACACAGGTGATAATATTCCAGTTAATTGTTGAATTAGATGTCATCACTAATACACAGGGGATAATATTCCAGTTAATTGTTAAATTAGATATCATCACTAATACACAGGTGATAATATTCCAGTTAATTGTTAAATTAGATGTCATCACTAATACACAGGGGTAATATTCCAGTTAATTGTTCAATTAGATGTCATCACTAATACACAGGTGATAATATTCCCGTTAATTGTTAAATTCGATGTCATCACTAATACACAGGGGATAATATTCCAGTTAATTGTTAAATTAGATGTCATCACTAATACACAGGGGATAATATTCCAGTTAATTGTTAAATTAGTTGTCATCACTAATACACCGTTGATAATATTCCAGTTAATTGTTACATTAGATGCCATCACTAACACACAGGGGATAATATTCCAGTTAATTGTTAAATCAGATGTCATCACTAATACACAGGGGATAATATTCCAATTAATTGTTAAATTAGATGTCCTCACTAATACACAGGGGATAATATTCCAGTTAATTGTTAAATTAGATGTCATCACTAATACACAGGGGATAATATTCCAGTTAATTGTTAAATTAGATGTCATCAGTAATACACAGATGATACTATTCCAGTTAATTGTTGAATTAGATGTCATCACTAATACACAGTGGATAATATTCCAGTGAATTGTTAAATTAGATATCATCACTCATACACAGGTGATAATATTCCAGTTAATTGTTAAATTAGATATCATCACTAATACACAACTGATAATATTCCAGTTAATTGTTAAATTAGATGTCCTCACGAATACACAGGGGATAATATTCCAATTAATTGTGAAATTAGATGTCATCACTAATACACAGGGGATAATATTCCAGTTATTTGTTAAATTAGATGTCATCACGAATACGCAGGTGATAATATTCCGGTTAATTGTTAAAATAGATATCATCACTAATACACAGGTGATAATATTCCAGTTAATTGTTAAATTAGATGTCATCACTAATACACAGGGGATAATATTCCAGTTAATTGTTAAATTAGATGTCATCACTAATACACAGGTGATAATATTCCAGTTAATTGCTAAATTAGATGTCATCACTAATACACAGGTGATAATATTCCTGTTAATTGTTCAATTAGATGTCATCACTGATACACAGGGGACAATATTCCAGTTAATTGTTAAATTAGATGTCATCACTGATACACAGGTGATAATATTCCATTTAATTGTTAAATTAGATGTCATCACTAATACACAGGTGATAATATTCCAGTTAATTGTTAAATTAGATGTCATCACTAATACACAGGTGATAATATTCCAGTTAATTATTAAATTAGATGTCATCACTAATACACAGGTGATAATATTCCAGTTAATTGTTAAATTAGATGTCATCACTAATACACAGGGGATAATATTCCAGTTAATTGTTAAATTAGATGTCATCACGAATACGCAGGTGATAATATTCCGGTTAATTGTTAAATTAGATATCATCACTAATACACCGTTGATAATATTCCAGTTAATTGTTAAATTAGATGTCATCACTAACACACAGGGGATAATATTCCAGTTAATTGTTAAATTAGATGTCATCACTAATACACAGGGGATAATATTCCAGTTAATTGTTAAATTAGATGTCATCACTAATACACAGGGGATAATATTCCAATTAATTGTTAAATTAGATGTCCTCACTAATACACAGGGGATAATATTCCAGTTAATTGTTAAATTAGATGTCATCACTAATACACAGGGGATAATATTCCAGTTAATTGTTAAATTAGATGTCATCAGTAATACACAGATGATAATATTCCAGTTAATTGTTAAATTAGATGTCATCACTGATACACAGGGGATAATATTCCAGTTAATTGTTAAATTAGATGTCATCACTGATACACAGGTGATAATATTCCAGTTAGTTGTTAAATTAGATGTCATCAGTAATACACAGATGATAATATTCCAGTTAATTGTTAAATTAGATGTCATCACTGATACACGGGGATAATATTCCAGTTAATTGTTAAATTAGATGTCATCACTAATACACAGGTGATAATATTCCAGTTAATTGTTAAATTAGATGTCATCACTAATACACAGGTGATAATATTCCAGTTAATTGTTAAATTAGATGTCATCACTAATACACAAGGGATAATATTCCAGTTAATTGTTAAATTAGATGTCATCACTAATACACAGGGGATAATATTCCAATTAATTGTTAAATTAGATGTCCTCACTAATACACAGGGGATAATATTCCAGTTAATTGTTAAATTAGATGTCATCACTAATACACAGGGGATAATATTCCAGTTAATTGTTAAATTAGATGTCATCAGTAATACACAGATGATAATATTCCAGTTAATTGTTAAATTAGATGTCATCACTGATACACAGGGGATAATATTCCAGTTAATTGTTAAATTAGATGTCATCACTGATACACAGGTGATAATATTCCAGTTAATTGTTAAATTAGATGTCATCACTAATACACAGGTGATAATATTCCAGTTAATTGTTAAATTAGATGTCCTCACTAATACACAGGGGTAATATTCCAGTTAATTGTTCAATTAGATGTCATCACTGATACACAGGGGATAATATTCCAGTTAATTGTTAAATGAGATGTCATCACTAATACACAGGTGATAATATTCCAGTTAATTGTTAAATTAGATTTCATCACTAATACACAGGTGATAATATTCCAGTAAATTGTTAAATATGATGTCATCACTGATACACAGGTGATAATATTCCAGTTAATTGTTAAATGAGATGTCATCACTCATACACAGGTGATAATATTCCAGTAAATTGTTAAATTAGATGTCATCACTAATACACAGGTGATAATATTCCAGTTAATTGTTAAATTAGATGTCATCACTAATACACAGGTGATAATATTCCAGTTAATTGTTAAATTAGATGTCATCACTAATACACAGGGGATAATATTCCAGTTAATTGTTAAATTAGATGTCATCACGAATACGCAGGTGATAATATTCCGGTTAATTGTTAAATTAGATATCATCACTAATACACCGTTGATAATATTCCAGTTAATTGTTAAATTAGATGTCATCACTAACACACAGGGGATAATATTCCAGTTACTTGTTAAATTAGATGTCATCACTAATACACAGGGGATAATATTCCAATTAATTGTTAAATTAGATGTCCTCACTAATACACAGGGGATAATATTCCAGTTAATTGTTAAATTAGATGTCATCACTAATACACAGGGGATAATATTCCAGTAAATTGTTAAATTAGATGTCATCAGTAATACACAGATGATACTATTCCAGTTAATTGTTCAATTAGATGTCATCACTAATACACAGGGGATAATATTCTAGTTAATTGTTAAATGAGATGTCATCACTGATACACATTTGATAATATTCCAGTTAATTGTTAAATTAGATGTCATCACTAATACACAGGTGATAATATTCCAGTTAATTGGTAAATTAGATGTCCTCACTAATACACAGGGGTAATATTCCAGTAAATTGTTCAATTAGATATCATCACTAATACACAGGTGATAATATTCCAGTTAATTGTTAAATGAGATGTCATCACTGATACACAGGGGATAATATTCCAGTTAATTGTAAAATTAGATATCATCACTAATACACAGGTGATAATATTCCAGTTAATGTTTAAATTAGATATCATCACTAATACACAGGTGATAATATTCCAGTTAATTTTTAAATTAGATATCATCACTAATACACAGGTGACACTATTCCTGTTAATTGTTAAATTAGATGTCATCACTAATACACTGGGGATAATATTCCAGTTAATTGTTAAAATAGATGTCATCACTAATACACAGGGGATAATATTCCAGTTAATTGTTAAATTAGATTTCATCACTAATACACAGGTGATAATATTCCAGTTAATTGTTAAATTAGATATCATCATTAATACAGAGGTGATAATATTCCAGTTAATTGTTAAATTAGATGTCATCACTAATGCACAGGGGATATTATTCCAGTTAATTGTTAAAGTAGATGTCATCACAAATACACAGGTGATAATATTCCAGTTAATTGTTAAATTAGATTTCATCACTAATACACAGGTGATAATATTCCAGTTAATTGTTAAATTAGATATCATCATTAATACACAGGTGATAATATTCCAGTTAATTGTTAAATTAGATGTCATCACTAATGCACAGGGGATATTATTCCAGTTAATTGTTAAAGTAGATGTCATCACAAATACACAGGTGATAATATTCCAGTTAATTTTTAAATTAGATATCATCACTAATACACAGGTGACACTATTCCTGTTAATTGTTAAATTAGATGTCATCACTAACACACAGGGGATAATATTCCAGTTACTTGTTAAATTAGATGTCATCACTAATACACAGGGGATAATATTCCAATTAATTGTTAAATTAGATGTCCTCACTAATACACAGGGGATAATATTCCAGTTAATTGTTAAATTAGATGTCATCACTAATACACAGGGGATAATATTCCAGTAAATTGTTAAATTAGATGTCATCAGTAATACACAGATGATACTATTCCAGTTAATTGTTCAATTAGATGTCATCACTAATACACAGGGGATAATATTCTAGTTAATTGTTAAATGAGATGTCATCACTGATACACATTTGATAATATTCCAGTTAATTGTTAAATTAGATGTCATCACTAACACACAGGGGATAATATTCCAGTTACTTGTTAAATTAGATGTCATCACTAATACACAGGGGATAATATTCCAATTAATTGTTAAATTAGATGTCCTCACTAATACACAGGGGATAATATTCCAGTTAATTGTTAAATTAGATGTCATCACTAATACACAGGGGATAATATTCCAGTAAATTGTTAAATTAGATGTCATCAGTAATACACAGATGATACTATTCCAGTTAATTGTTCAATTAGATGTCATCACTAATACACAGGGGATAATATTCTAGTTAATTGTTAAATGAGATGTCATCACTGATACACATTTGATAATATTCCAGTTAATTGTTAAATTAGATGTCATCACTAATACACAGGTGATAATATTCCAGTTAATTGGTAAATTAGATGTCCTCACTAATACACAGGGGTAATATTCCAGTAAATTGTTCAATTAGATATCATCACTAATACACAGGTGATAATATTCCAGTTAATTGTTAAATGAGATGTCATCACTGATACACAGGGGATAATATTCCAGTTAATTGTAAAATTAGATATCATCACTAATACACAGGTGATAATATTCCAGTTAATGTTTAAATTAGATATCATCACTAATACACAGGTGATAATATTCCAGTTAATTTTTAAATTAGATATCATCACTAATACACAGGTGACACTATTCCTGTTAATTGTTAAATTAGATGTCATCACTAATACACTGGGGATAATATTCCAGTTAATTGTTAAAATAGATGTCATCACTAATACACAGGGGATAATATTCCAGTTAATTGTTAAATTAGATTTCATCACTAATACACAGGTGATAATATTCCAGTTAATTGTTAAATTAGATATCATCATTAATACAGAGGTGATAATATTCCAGTTAATTGTTAAATTAGATGTCATCACTAATGCACAGGGGATATTATTCCAGTTAATTGTTAAAGTAGATGTCATCACAAATACACAGGTGATAATATTCCAGTTAATTGTTAAATTAGATTTCATCACTAATACACAGGTGATAATATTCCAGTTAATTGTTAAATTAGATATCATCATTAATACACAGGTGATAATATTCCAGTTAATTGTTAAATTAGATGTCATCACTAATGCACAGGGGATATTATTCCAGTTAATTGTTAAAGTAGATGTCATCACAAATACACAGGTGATAATATTCCAGTTAATTTTTAAATTAGATATCATCACTAATACACAGGTGACACTATTCCTGTTAATTGTTAAATTAGATGTCATCACTAATACACTGGGGATAATATTCCAGTTAATTGTTAAAATAGATGTCATCACTAATACACAGGGGATAATATTCCAGTTAATTGTTAAATTAGATTTCATCACTAATACACAGGTGATAATATTCCAGTTAATTGTTAAATTAGATATCATCATTAATACACAGGTGATAATATTCCAGTTAATTGTTAAATTAGATGTCATCACTAATGCACAGGGGATATTATTCCAGTTAATTGTTAAAGTAGATGTCATCACAAATACACAGGTGATAATATTCCAGTTAATTGTTAAATGAGATGTCATCACTGATGCACAGGGGATAATATTCCAGTTAATTGTAAAATTAGATATCATCACTAATACACAGGTGATAATATTCCAGTTAATGTTTAAATTAGATATCATCACTAATACACAGGTGATAATATTCCAGTTAATTTTTAAATTAGATATCATCACTAATACACAGGTGACACTATTCCTGTTAATTGTTAAATTAGATGTCATCACTAATACACTGGGGATAATATTCCAGTTAATTGTTAAAATAGATGTCATCACTAATACACAGGGGATAATATTCCAGTTAATTGTTAAATTAGATTTCATCACTAATACACAGGTGATAATATTCCAGTTAATTGTTAAATTAGATATCATCATTAATACACAGGTGATAATATTCCAGTTAATTGTTAAATTAGATGTCATCACTAATGCACAGGGGATATTATTCCAGTTAATTGTTAAAGTAGATGTCATCACAAATACACAGGTGATAATATTCCAGTTAATTGTTAAATTAGATGTCATCACTGATACACAGGGGATAATATTCCAGTTAATTGTTAAATTAGATGTCATCAATAATACACAGGGGATAATATTCCAGTTAATTGTTAAAATAGATGTCATCACTAATACACAGGGTATAATATTCCAGTTAATTGTTAAATTAGATGTCATCACTAATACACAGGGGATAATATTCCAGTTACTTGTTAAATTAGATGTCATCACTAATACACAGGGGATAATATTCCAGTTAATTGTTAAAGTAGATGTCATGACTAATACACAGGTGATAATATTCCATTTAATTGTTAAATTAGATGTCATCACTAATACACAGGTGATAATATTCCAGTTAATTGTTAAATTAGATGTCATCACTAATACACAGGTGATAATATTCCAGTAAATTGTTAAATTAGATATCATCACTAATACACAGGTGATAATATTCCAGTTAATTGTTAAATTAGATGTCATCACTAATACACAGGTGATTCTATTCCAGTTAATTGTTAAATTAGATGTCATCACTAATACACAGGTGATAATATTCCAGTTAATTGTTAAATTAGATGTCATCACTAATACACAGGTGATTCTATTCCAGTTAATTGTTAAATTAGATGTCATCACTAATACACAGGTGATAATATTCCAGTTAATTGTTAAATTAGATGTCATCACTAATACACAGGGGATAATATTCCAGTTAATTGTTAAATTAGATGTCATCAGTAATACACAGATGATACTATTCCAGTTAATTGTTAAATTAGATGTCATCACTAATACACAGGGGATAATATTCCAGTTAATTGTTAAATTAGATGTCATCACTAATACACAGGTGATAATATTCCAGTTAATTTGTAAATTAGATGTCATCACTAATACACAGGGGATAATATTCCAGTTAATTGTTAAATTAGATGTCATCACTAATACACAGGTGATAATATTCCAGTTAATTGTTAAATGAGATGTCATCACTAATACACAGGGGAGAATATTCCAGTGAATTGTTAAATTAGATATCATCACTAATACACAGGTGATAATATTCCAGTTAATTGTTAAATTAGATGTCATCACTAATACACAGGTGATAATATTCCAGTTAATTTGTAAATTAGATGTCATCACTAATACACAGGGGATAATATTCCAGTTAATTGTTAAATTAGATGTCATCACTAATACACAGGTGATAATATTCCAGTTAATTGTTAAATTAGATGTCATCACTAATACACAGGTGATAATATTCCAGTTAATTGTTAAATTAGATGTCATCACTAATACACAGGGGATAATATTCCAGTTAATTGTTAAATTAGATGTCATCACGAATACGCAGGTGATAATATTCCGGTTAATTGTTAAATTAGATATCATCACTAATACACAGGTGATAATATTCCAGTTAATTGTTAAATTAGATGTCATCACTAATACACAGGTGATAATATTCCAGTTAATTGTTAAATTAGATGTCATCACTAATACACATGTGATAATTTTCCAGTTAATTGCTAAATTAGATGTCATCACTAATACACAGGTGATAATTTTCCGGTTAATTGTTAAATTATATGTCATCACTAATACACAGGTGATAATATTCCAGTTAATTGTTCAATTAGATGTCATCACTGATACACAGGGGATAATATTCCAGTTAATTGTTAAATTAGATGTCATCACTGATACACTTTTGATAATATTCCAGTTAATTGTTAAATTAGATGTCATCACTAATACACAGGTGATAATATTCCAGTTAATTGTTAAATTAGATGTCATCACGAATACGCAGGTGATAATATTCCGGTTAATTGTTAAATTAGATATCATCACTAATACACCGTTGATAATATTCCAGTTAATTGTTAAATTAGATGTCATCACTAACACACAGGGGATAATATTCCAGTTACTTGTTAAATTAGATGTCATCACTAATACACAGGGGATAATATTCCAATTAATTGTTAAATTAGATGTCCTCACTAATACACAGGGGATAATATTCCAGTTAATTGTTAAATTAGATGTCATCACTAATACACAGGGGATAATATTCCAGTAAATTGTTAAATTAGATGTCATCAGTAATACACAGATGATACTATTCCAGTTAATTGTTCAATTAGATGTCATCACTAATACACAGGGGATAATATTCTAGTTAATTGTTAAATGAGATGTCATCACTGATACACATTTGATAATATTCCAGTTAATTGTTAAATTAGATGTCATCACTAATACACAGGTGATAATATTCCAGTTAATTGGTAAATTAGATGTCCTCACTAATACACAGGGGTAATATTCCAGTAAATTGTTCAATTAGATATCATCACTAATACACAGGTGATAATATTCCAGTTAATTGTTAAATTAGATGTCATCACTAATACACAGGTGATAATATTCCAGTTAATTGTTAAATTAGATGTCATCACTAATACACATGTGATAATTTTCCAGTTAATTGCTAAATTAGATGTCATCACTAATACACAGGTGATAATTTTCCAGTTAATTGCTAAATTAGATATCATCACTAATACACAGGTGATAATATTCCAGTTAATTGTTAAATTAGATGTCATCACTAATACACAGGTGATAATATTCCAGTTAATTATTAAATTAGATATCATCACTAATACACAGGTGATAATATTCCAGTTAATTGTTAAATTAGATGTCATCACTAATACACAGGTGATAATATTCCAGTTAATTATTAAATTAGATATCATCACTAATACACAGGGGATAATATTCTAGTTAATTGTTAAATGAGATGTCATCACTAATACACAGGGGATAATATTCTAGTTAATTGTTAAATGAGATGTCATCACTGATACACATTTGATAATATTCCAGTTAATTGTTAAATTAGATATCATCACTAATACACAGGTGATAATATTCCAGTTAATTGTTAAATGAGATGTCATCACTGATACACAGGGGATAATATTCCAGTTAATTGTAAAATTAGATATCATCACTAATACACAGGTGATAATATTCCAGTTAATTTTTAAATTAGATATCATCACTAATACACAGGTGACACTATTCCTGTTAATTGTTAAATTAGATGTCATCACTAATACACTGGGGATAATATTCCAGTTAATTGTTAAAATAGATGTCATCACTAATACACAGGGGATAATATTCCAGTTAATTGTTAAATTAGATTTCATCACTAATACACAGGTGATAATATTCCAGTTAATTGTTAAATTAGATATCATCATTAATACACAGGTGATAATATTCCAGTTAATTGTTAAATTAGATGTCATCACTAATGCACAGGGGATATTATTCCAGTTAATTGTTAAATTAGATATCATCACTAATACACAGGGGATAATATTCCAGTTAATAGTTAAATTAGATGTCATCACTAATACACGGGTGATAATATTCCAGTTAATTGTTAAATTAGATATCATCATTAATACACAGGTGATAATATTCCAGTTAATTGTTAAATTAGATGTCATCACTAATGCACAGGGGATATTATTCCAGTTAATTGTTAAATTAGATATCATCACTAATACACAGGGGATAATATTCCAGTTAATTGTTAAATTAGATATCATCACTAATACACGGGTGATAATATTCCAGTTAATTGTTAAATTAGATGTCATCACTAATACACAGGTGATAATATTCCAGTTAATTGTTAAATTAGATGTCATCACAAATACACAGGTGATAATATTCCAGTTAATTGTTAAATTAGATGTCATCACTGATACACAGGGGATAATATTCCAGTTAATTGTTAAATTAGATGTCATCAATAATACACAGGGGATAATATTCCAGTTAATTGTTAAAATAGATGTCATCACTAATACACAGGGTATAATATTCCAGTTAATTGTTAAATTAGATGTCATCACTAATACACAGGGGATAATATTCCAGTTACTTGTTAAATTAGATGTCATCACTAATACACAGGGGATAATATTCCAGTTAATTGTTAAAGTAGATGTCATGACTAATACACAGGTGATAATATTCCAGTTAATTGTTAAATTAGATATCATCACTAATACACAGGTGATAATATTCCAGTTAATTGTTAAATTAGATATCATCACTAATACACAGGTGATAATATTCCAGTTAATTGTTCAATTAGATATCATCACTAATACACAGGTGATAATATTCCAGTTAATTGTTAAATTAGATGTCATCACTAATACACAGGTGATAATATTCCAGTTAAATGTTAAATTAGATGTCATCACTAATACACAGGGGATAATATTCCAGTTAATTGTTAAATTAGATGTCATCACGAATACGCAGGTGATAATATTCCGGTTAATTGTTAAATTAGATATCATCACTAATACACAGGTGATAATATTCCAGTTAATTGTTAAATTAGATGTCATCACTAATACACAGGTGATAATATTCCAGTTAATTGTTAAATTAGATGTCATCACTAATACACATGTGATAATTTTCCAGTTAATTGCTAAATTAGATGTCATCACTAATACACAGGTGATAATTTTCCGGTTAATTGTTAAATTATATGTCATCACTAATACACAGGTGATAATATTCCAGTTAATTGTTCAATTAGATGTCATCACTGATACACAGGGGATAATATTCCAGTTAATTGTTAAATTAGATGTCATCACTGATACACTTTTGATAATATTCCAGTTAATTGTTAAATTAGATGTCATCACTAATACACAGGTGATAATATTCCAGTTAATTGTTAAATTAGATGTCATCATGAATACGCAGGTGATAATATTCCGGTTAATTGTTAAATTAGATATCATCACTAATACACCGTTGATAATATTCCAGTTAATTGTTAAATTAGATGTCATCACTAACACACAGGGGATAATATTCCAGTTACTTGTTAAATTAGATGTCATCACTAATACACAGGGGATAATATTCCAATTAATTGTTAAATTAGATGTCCTCACTAATACACAGGGGATAATATTCCAGTTAATTGTTAAATTAGATGTCATCACTAATACACAGGGGATAATATTCCAGTAAATTGTTAAATTAGATGTCATCAGTAATACACAGATGATACTATTCCAGTTAATTGTTCAATTAGATGTCATCACTAATACACAGGGGATAATATTCTAGTTAATTGTTAAATGAGATGTCATCACTGATACACATTTGATAATATTCCAGTTAATTGTTAAATTAGATGTCATCACTAATACACAGGTGATAATATTCCAGTTAATTGGTAAATTAGATGTCCTCACTAATACACAGGGGTAATATTCCAGTAAATTGTTCAATTAGATATCATCACTTATACACAGGTGATAATATTCCAGTTAATTGTTAAATTAGATGTCATCACTAATACACAGGTGATAATATTCCAGTTAATTGTTAAATTAGATGTCATCACTAATACACATGTGATAATTTTCCAGTTAATTGCTAAATTAGATGTCATCACTAATACACAGGTGATAATTTTCCAGTTAATTGCTAAATTAGATATCATCACTAATACACAGGTGATAATATTCCAGTTAATTGTTAAATTAGATGTCATCACTAATACACAGGTGATAATATTCCAGTTAATTATTAAATTAGATATCATCACTAATACACAGGTGATAATATTCCAGTTAATTGTTAAATTAGATGTCATCACTAATACACAGGTGATAATATTCCAGTTAATTATTAAATTAGATATCATCACTAATACACAGGGGATAATATTCTAGTTAATTGTTAAATGAGATGTCATCACTAATACACAGGGGATAATATTCTAGTTAATTGTTAAATGAGATGTCATCACTGATACACATTTGATAATATTCCAGTTAATTGTTAAATTAGATATCATCACTAATACACAGGTGATAATATTCCAGTTAATTGTTAAATGAGATGTCATCACTGATACACAGGGGATAATATTCCAGTTAATTGTAAAATTAGATATCATCACTAATACACAGGTGATAATATTCCAGTTAATGTTTAAATTAGATATCATCACTAATACACAGGTGATAATATTCCAGTTAATTTTTAAATTAGATATCATCACTAATACACAGGTGACACTATTCCTGTTAATTGTTAAATTAGATGTCATCACTAATACACTGGGGATAATATTCCAGTTAATTGTTAAAATAGATGTCATCACTAATACACAGGGGATAATATTCCAGTTAATTGTTAAATTAGATTTCATCACTAATACACAGGTGATAATATTCCAGTTAATTGTTAAATTAGATATCATCATTAATACACAGGTGATAATATTCCAGTTAATTGTTAAATTAGATGTCATCACTAATGCACAGGGGATATTATTCCAGTTAATTGTTAAAGTAGATGTCATCACAAATACACAGGTGATAATATTCCAGTTAATTGTTAAATTAGATGTCATCACTGATACACAGGGGATAATATTCCAGTTAATTGTTAAATTAGATGTCATCAATAATACACAGGGGATAATATTCCAGTTAATTGTTAAAATAGATGTCATCACTAATACACAGGGTATAATATTCCAGTTAATTGTTAAATTAGATGTCATCACTAATACACAGGGGATAATATTCCAGTTACTTGTTAAATTAGATGTCATCACTAATACACAGGGGATAATATTCCAGTTAATTGTTAAAGTAGATGTCATGACTAATACACAGGTGATAATATTCCAGTTAATTGTTAAATTAGATATCATCACTAATACACAGGTGATAATATTCCAGTTAATTGTTAAATTAGATGTCATCACTAATACACAGGTGATAATATTCCATTTAATTGTTAAATTAGATGTCATCACTAATACACAGGTGATAATATTCCAGTTAATTGTTAAATTAGATGTCATCACTAATACACAGGTGATAATATTCCAGTTAATTGTTAAATTAGATATCATCACTAATACACAGGGGATAATATTCCAGTAAATTGTTAAATTAGATGTCATCACTAATACACAGGTGATTCTATTCCAGTTAATTGTTAAATTAGATGTCATCACTAATACACAGGTGATAATATTCCAGTTAATTGTTAAATTAGATGTCATCACTAATACACAGGGGATAATATTCCAGTTAATTGTTAAATTAGATGTCATCAGTAATACACAGATGATACTATTCCAGTTAATTGTTAAATTAGATGTCATCACTAATACACAGGGGAGAATATTCCAGTGAATTGTTAAATTAGATATCATCACTAATACACAGGTGATAATATTCCAGTTAATTGTTAAATTAGATATCATCACTAATACACAGGGGATAATATTCCAGTTAATTGTTAAATTAGATGTCATCACTAATACACAGGTGATAATATTCCAGTTAATTGTTCAATTAGATGTCATCACTGATACACAGGGGATAATATTCCAGTTAATTGTTAAATTAGATGTCATCACTGATACACTTTTGATAATATTCCAGTTAATTGTTAAATTAGATGTCATCACTAATACACAGGTGATACTATTCCAGTTAATTGTTAAATTAGATGTCATCACTAATACACAGGGGATAATATTCCAATTAATTGTTAAATTAGATGTCCTCACTAATACACAGGGGATAATATTCCAATTAATTGTTAAATTAGATGTCATCACTAATACACAGGGGATAATCTTCCAGTTAATTGTTAAATTAGATGTCATCACTAATACACAGGTGATAATATTCCAGCTAATTGTTAAATTAGATATCATCACTAATACACAGGTGATAATATTCCAGTTAATTGTTAAATTAGATGTCATCACTAATACACAGGTGATAATATTCCAGTAAATTGTTAAATTAGATGTCATCACTAATACACAGGTGATAATATTCCAGTTAATTGTTAAATTAGATGTCATCACTAATACACAGGGGATAATATTCCAGTTAATTGTTAAATTAGATGTCATCACGAATACGCAGGTGATAATATTCCGGTTAATTGTTAAATTAGATATCATCACTAATACACAGGTGATAATATTCCAGTTAATTGTTAAATTAGATGTCATCACTAATACACAGGGGATAATATTCCAGTGAATTGTTAAATTAGATGTCATCACTAATACACAGGGGATAATATTCCAGTTAATTGTTAAATTAGATGTCATCACTAATACACAGGGGATAATATTCCAGTTAATTGTTAAATTAGATGTCATCACTAATACACAGGTGATAATATTCCAGTCAATTGTTAAATTAGATGTCATCACTAATACACAGGTGATAATATTCCAGTTAATTGTTAAATTAGATGTCATCACTAATACACAGGGGATAATATTCCAGTTAATTGTTAAATTAGATGTCATCACGAATACGCAGGTGATAATATTCCGGTTAATTGTTAAATTAGATGTCATCACTAATACACAGGTGATAATATTCCAGTTAATTGTTCAATTAGATGTCATCACTGATACACAGGGGATAATATTCCAGTTAATTGTTAAATTAGATGTCATCACTAATACACAGGTGATAATATTCCAGTTAATTGCTAAATTAGATGTCATCACTAATACACAGGTGATAATATTCAAGTTAATTGTTAAATTAGATGTCATCACTAATACACAGGGGATAATATTCCAGTTAATTGTTCAATTAGATGTCATCACTGATACACAGGTGATAATATTCCAGTTAATTGTTAAATTCGATGTCATCACTAATACACAGGGGATAATATTCCAGTTAATTGTTAAATTAGATGTCATCACTAATACACAGGTGATAATATTCCAGTGAATTGTTAAATTAGATGTCATCACTAATACACAGGTGATAATATTCCAGTTAATTGTTAAATTAGATGTCATCACTAATACACAGGTGATAATATTCCAGTAAATTGTTAAATTAGATGTCATCACTAATACACAGGTGATAATATTCCAGTTAATTGTTAAATTAGATGTCATCACTAATACACAGGTGATAATATTCCAGTGAATTGTTAAATTAGATGTCATCACTAATACACAGGTGATAATATTCCAGTTAATTGTTAAATTAGATGTCATCACTAATACACAGGTGATAATATTCCAGTAAATTGTTAAATTAGATGTCATCACTAATACACAGGTGATAATATTCCAGTTAATTGTTAAATTAGATGTCATCACTAATACACAGGTGATAATATTCCAGTGAATTGTTAAATTAGATGTCATCACTAATACACAGGTGATAATATTCCAGTTAATTGTTAAATTAGATGTCATCACTAATACACAGGTGATAATATTCCAGTTAATTGTTAAATTAGATGTCATCACTAATACACAGGTGATAATATTCCAGTTAATTGTTAAATTAGATGTCATCACGAATACGCAGGTGATAATATTCCGGTTAATTGTTAAATTAGATATCATCACTAATACACAGGTGATAATAATATTCCGGTTAATTGTTAAATTAGATATCATCACTAATACACAGGTGATAATATTCCAGTTAATTGTTAAATTAGATGTCATCACTAATACACAGGTGATAATATTCCAGTTAATTGTTAAATTAGATGTCATCACTAATACAC
The DNA here is from genome assembly GCF_036365525.1 of Heterodontus francisci. Classification (NCBI taxonomy): domain Eukaryota; kingdom Metazoa; phylum Chordata; class Chondrichthyes; order Heterodontiformes; family Heterodontidae; genus Heterodontus; species Heterodontus francisci. The sequence goes on from NW_027141683.1 coordinate 83,477, forward strand.
ATGTGATAATTTTCCAGTTAATTGCTAAATTAGATGTCATCACTAATACACAGGTGATAATTTTCCGGTTAATTGTTAAATTAGATGTCATCACTAATACACAGGTGATAATATTCCAGTTAATTGTTCAATTAGATGTCATCACTGATACACAGGGGATAATATTCCAGTTAATTGTTAAATTAGATGTCATCACTGATACACTTTTGATAATATTCCAGTTAATTGTTAAATTAGATGTCATCACTAATACACAGGTGATAATATTCCAGTTAATTGTTAAATTAGATGTCATCACTAATACACAGGTGATAATATTCCAGTTAATTGTTAAATTAGATGTCATCACTAATACACAGGGGATAATATTCCAATTAATTGTTAAATTAGATGTCCTCACTAATACACAGGGGATAATATTCCAGTTAATTGTTAAATTAGATGTCATCACTAATACACAAGGGATAATCTTCCAGTTAATTGTTAAATTAGATGTCATCACTAATACACAGGGGATAATATTCCAGTGAATTGTTAAATTAGATATCATCTCTAATACACAGGTGATAATATTCCAGCTAATTGTTAAATTAGATATCATCACTAATACACAGGTGATAATATTCCAGTTAATTGTTAAATTAGATGTCATCACTAATACACAGGTGATAATATTCCAGTAAATTGTTAAATTAGATGTCATCACTAATACACAGGTGATAATATTCCAGTTAATTGTTAAATTAGATGTAATCACTAATACACAGGGGATAATATTCCAGTTAATTGTTAAATTAGATGTCATCACGAATACGCAGGTGATAATATTCCGGTTAATTGTTAAATTAGATATCATCACTAATACACAGGTGATAATATTCCAGTTAATTGTTAAATTCGATGTCATCACTAATACACAGGGGATAATATTCCAGTGAATTGTTAAATTAGATGTCCTCACTAATACACAGGGGATAATATTCCAGTTAATTGTTAAATTAGATGTCATCACTAATACACAGGGGATAATATTCCAGTTAATTGTTAAATTAGATGTCATCACTAATACACAGGTGATAATATTCCAGTCAATTGTTAAATTAGATGTCATCACTAATACACAGGTGATAATATTCCAGTTAATTGTTAAATTAGATGTCATCACTAATACACAGGGGATAATATTCTAGTTAATTGCTAAATTAGATGTCATCACTAATACACAGGTGATAATATTCCAGTTAATTGTTAAATTAGATGTCATCACTAATACACAGGTGATAATATTCCAGTTAATTGTTCAATTAGATGTCATCACTGATACACAGGGGATAATATTCCAGTTAATTGTTAAATTAGATGTCATCACTGATACACAGGTGATAACATTCCAGTTAATTGTTAAATTCGATGTCATCACTAATACACAGGTGATAATAATCCAGTTAATTGTTAAATTAGATGTCATCACTAATACACAGGGGATAATATTCCAGTTAATTGTTAAATTAGATGTCATCACTAATACACAGGTGATAATATTCCAGTTAATTGTTAAATTAGATATCATCACTAATACACAGGTGATAATATTCCAGTTAATTGTTAAATTAGATATCATCACGAATACGCAGGTGATAATATTCCGGTTAATTGTTAAATTAGATATCATCACTAATACACAGGTGATAATAATATTCCGGTTAATTGTTAAATTAGATATCATCACTAATACACAGGTGATAATATTCCAGTTAATTGTTAAATTAGATGTCATCACTAATACACAGGTGATAATATTCCAGTTAATTGTTAAATTAGATATCATCACGAATACGCAGGTGATAATATTCCGGTTAATTGTTAAATTAGATATCATCACTAATACACAGGTGATAATAATATTCCGGTTAATTGTTAAATTAGATATCATCACTAATACACAGGTGATAATATTCCAGTTAATTGTTAAATTAGATGTCATCACTAATACACAGGTGATAATATTCCAGTTAATTGTTAAATTAGATGTCATCACTAATACACATGTGATAATTTTCCAGTTAATTGCTAAATTAGATGTCATCACTAATACACAGGTGATAATTTTCCGGTTAATTGTTAAATTAGATGTCATCACTAATACACAGGTGATAATATTCCAGTTAATTGTTCAATTAGATGTCATCACTGATACACAGGGGATAATATTCCAGTTAATTGTTAAATTAGATGTCATCACTGATACACTTTTGATAATATTCCAGTTAATTGTTAAATTAGATGTCATCACTAATACACAGGTGATAATATTCCAGTTAATTGTTAAATTAGATGTCATCACTAATACACAGGTGATAATATTCCAGTTAATTGTTAAATTAGATGTCATCACTAATACACAGGGGATAATATTCCAATTAATTGTTAAATTAGATGTCCTCACTAATACACAGGGGATAATATTCCAGTTAATTGTTAAATTAGATGTCATCACTAATACACAAGGGATAATCTTCCAGTTAATTGTTAAATTAGATGTCATCACTAATACACAGGGGATAATATTCCAGTGAATTGTTAAATTAGATATCATCTCTAATACACAGGTGATAATATTCCAGCTAATTGTTAAATTAGATATCATCACTAATACACAGGTGATAATATTCCAGTTAATTGTTAAATTAGATGTCATCACTAATACACAGGTGATAATATTCCAGTAAATTGTTAAATTAGATGTAATCACTAATACACAGGGGATAATATTCCAGTTAATTGTTAAATTAGATGTCATCACGAATACGCAGGTGATAATATTCCGGTTAATTGTTAAATTAGATATCATCACTAATACACAGGTGATAATATTCCAGTTAATTGTTAAATTCGATGTCATCACTAATACACAGGGGATAATATTCCAGTGAATTGTTAAATTAGATGTCCTCACTAATACACAGGGGATAATATTCCAGTTAATTGTTAAATTAGATGTCATCACTAATACACAGGGGATAATATTCCAGTTAATTGTTAAATTAGATGTCATCACTAATACACAGGTGATAATATTCCAGTCAATTGTTAAATTAGATGTCATCACTAATACACAGGTGATAATATTCCAGTTAATTGTTAAATTAGATGTCATCACTAATACACAGGGGATAATATTCTAGTTAATTGCTAAATTAGATGTCATCACTAATACACAGGTGATAATATTCCAGTTAATTGTTAAATTAGATGTCATCACTAATACACAGGTGATAATATTCCAGTTAATTGTTCAATTAGATGTCATCACTGATACACAGGGGATAATATTCCAGTTAATTGTTAAATTAGATGTCATCACTGATACACAGGTGATAACATTCCAGTTAATTGTTAAATTCGATGTCATCACTAATACACAGGTGATAATAATCCAGTTAATTGTTAAATTAGATGTCATCACTAATACACAGGGGATAATATTCCAGTTAATTGTTAAATTAGATGTCATCACTAATACACAGGTGATAATATTCCAGTTAATTGTTAAATTAGATATCATCACTAATACACAGGTGATAATATTCCAGTTAATTGTTAAATTAGATATCATCACTAATACACAGGTGATAATATTCCAGTTAATTGTTAAATTAGATGTCATCACTAATACACAGGTGATAATATTCCAGTTAATTGTTAAATTAGATGTCATCACTAATACACAGGTGATAATATTCCAGTTAATTGCTAAATTAGATGTCATCACTAATACACAGGTGATAATATTCAAGTTAATTGTTAAATTAGATGTCATCACTAATACACAGGGGATAATATTCCAGTTAATTGTTCAATTAGATGTCATCACTAATACACAGGTGATAATATTCCAGTTAATTGTTAAATTCGATGTCATCACTAATACACAGGTGATAATATTCCAGTTAATTGTTAAATTAGATGTAATCACTAATACACAGGGGATAATATTCCAGTTAATTGTTAAATTAGATGTCATCACGAATACGCAGGTGATAATATTCCGGTTATTTGTTAAATTAGATATCATCACTAATACACAGGTGATAATATTCCAGTTAATTGTTAAATTAGATATCATCACTAATACACAGGTGATAATATTCCAGTTAATTGTTAAATTAGATGTCATCACTAATACACAGGGGATAATATTCCAGTTAATTGTTAAATTAGATGTCATCACTAATACACAGGGGATAATATTCCAGTTAATTGTTAAATTAGATGTCATCACTAATACACAGGTGATAATATTCCAGTCTTTGTTAAATTAGATGTCATCACTAATACGCAGGTGATAATATTCCAGTTAATTGTTAAATTAGATGTCATCACTAATACACAGGGGATAATATTCCAGTTAATTGTTAAATTAGATGTCATCACGAATACGCAGGTGATAATATTCCGGTTAATTGTTAAATTAGATATCATCACTAATACACAGGTGATAATATTCCAGTTAATTGTTAAATTAGATGTCATCACTAATACACAGGTGATAATATTCCAGTTAATTGTTAAATTAGATGTCATCACTAATACACAGGTGATAATATTCCAGTTAATTGCTAAATTAGATGTCATCACTCATACACAGGTGATAATATTCCAGTTAATTGTTAAATTAGATGTCATCACTAATACACAGGTGATAATATTCCAGTTAATTGTTCAATTAGATGTCATCACTGATACACAGGGGATAATATTCCAGTTAATTGTTAAATTAGATGTCATCACTGATACACAGGTGATAACATTCCAGTTAATTGTTAAATTCGATGTCATCACTAATACACAGGTGATAATATTCCAGTTAATTGTTAAATTAGATGTCATCACTAATACACAGGTGATAATAATCCAGTTAATTGTTAAATTAGATATCATCACTAATACACAGGTGATAATATTCCAGTTAATTGTTAAATTAGATGTCATCACTAATACACAGGTGATAATATTCCAGTTAATTGCTAAATTAGATGTCATCACTAATACACAGGTGATAATATTCCAGTTAATTGTTAAATTAGATGTCATCACTAATACACAGGTGATAATATTCCAGTTAATTGCTAAATTAGATGTCATCACTAATACACAGGTGATAATATTCCAGTTAATTGTTAAATTAGATGTCATCACTAATACACAGGTGATAATATTCCAGTTAATTGCTAAATTAGATGTCATCACTAATACACAGGTGATAATATTCCAGTTAATTGTTAAATTAGATGTCATCACTAATACACAGGTGATAATATTCCAGTTAATTGTTCAATTAGATGTCATCACTGATACACAGGGGATAATATTCCAGTTAATTGTTAAATTAGATGTCATCACTGATACACAGGTGATAACATTCCAGTTAATTGTTAAATTCGATGTCATCACTAATACACAGGGGATAATATTCCAGTTAATTGTTAAATTCGATGTCATCACTAATACACAGGGGATAATATTCCAGTTAATTGTTAAATTAGATGTCATCACTAATACACAGGTGATAATATTCCAGTTAATTGTTAAATTAGATATCATCACTAATACACAGGTGATAATATTCCAGTTAATTGTTAAATTAGATGTCATCAGTAATACACAGGGGATAATATTCCAGTTAATTGTTAAAGTAGATATCATCACTAATACACAGGGGATAATATTCCAGTTAATTGTTAAATTAGATGTCATCACTAATACACAGGGGATAATATTCCGGTTAATTGTTAAATTAGATATCATCACTAATTCTTTCTTTCTTTTGGGCCTCCTTATCTCGAGAGACAATGGATACGCGCCTGGAGGTGGTCAGTGGTTTGTGAAGCAGCGCCTGGAGTGGCTATAAAGGCCAATTCTGGAGTGACAGGCTCTTCCACAGGTGCTGCAGAGAAATTTGTTTGTTGGGGCTATTGCACAGTTTGCTCTCCCCTTGCGCCTCTGTCTTTTTTCCTGCCAACTACTAAGTCTCTTCGACTCGCCACAATTTAGCCCTGTCTTTATGGCTGCCCGCCAGCTCTGGCGAATGCTGGCAACTGACTCCCACGACTTGTGATCAATGTCACACGATTTCATGTCGCGTTGGCAGACGTCTTTATAACGGAGACATGGACGGACGGTGGGTCTGATACCAGTGGCGAGCTCGCTGTACAATGTGTCTTTGGGGATCCTGCCATCTTCCATGTGGCTCACATGGCCAAGCCATCTCAAGCGCCGCTGACTCAGTAGTGTGTATAAGCTGGGGGTGTTGTCCGCTTCAAGGACTTCTGTGTTGGAGATATAGTCCTGCCACCTGATGCCAAGTATTCTCCGAAGGCAGCGAAGATGGAATGAATTGAGACGTTGCTCTTGGCTGGCATACGTTGTCCAGGCCTCGCTGCCGTAGAGCAAGTTACTGAGGACACAGGCCTGATACACTCGGACTTTTGTGTTCCGTGTCAGTGCGCCATTTTCCCACACTCTCTTGGCCAGTCTGGACATAGCAGTGGAAGCCTTACCCATGCGCTTGTTGATTTCTGCATCTAGAGACAGGTTACTGGTGATAGTTGAGCCTAGGTAGGTGAACTCTTGAAACACTTCCAGAGCGTGGTCGCCAATATTGATGGATGGAGCATTTCTGACATCCTGCCCCATGATGTTCGTTTTCTTGAGGCTGATGGTTAGGCCAAATTCATTGCAGGCAGACGCAAACCTGTCGATGAGACTCTGCAGGCATTCTTCAGTGTGAGATGTTAAAGCAGCATCGTCAGCAAAGAGGAGTTCTCTGATGAGGACTTTCCGTACTTTGGACTTCGCTCTTAGACGGGCAAGGTTGAACAACCTGCCCCCTGATCTTGTGTGGAGGAAAATTCCTTCTTCAGAGGATTTGAACGCATGTGAAAGCAGCAGGGAGAAGAAAATCCCAAAAAGTGTGGGTGCGAGAACACAGCCCTGTTTCACACCACTCAGGATAGGAAAGGGCTCTGATGAGGAGCCACCATGTTGAATTGTGCCTTTCATATTGTCATGGAATGAGGTGATGATACTTAGTAGCTTTGGTGGACATCCGATCTTTTCTAGTAGTCTGAAGAGACCACGTCTGCTGACGATTTCAAAGGCTTTGGTGAGATCAATGAAAGCAATGTAGAGGGGCATCTGTTGTTCACGGCATTTCTCCTGTATCTGACGAAGGGAGAACAGCATGTCAATAGTCGATCTCTCTGCACGAAAGCCACACTGTGCCTCAGGGTAGACGCACTCGGCCAGCTTCTGGAGCCTGTTCAGAGCGACTCGAGCAAAGACTTTCCCCACTATGCTGAGCAGGGAGATTCCACGGTAGTTGTTGCAGTCACCGCGGTCACCTTTGTTTTTATAGAGGGTGATGATGTTGGCATCGCGCATGTCCTGGGGTACTGCTCCCTCGTCCCAGCACAGGCATAGCAGTTCATGTAGTGCTGAGAGTATAGCAGGCTTGGCACTCTTGATTATTTCAGGGGTAATGCTGTCCTTCCCAGGGGCTTTTCCGCTGGCTAGGGAATCAATGGCATCACTGAGTTCCGATTTGGTTGGCTGTATGTCCAGCTCATCCATGACTGGTAGAGGCTGGGCTGCATTGAGGGCAGTCTCAGTGACAGCATTCTCCCTGGAGTACAGTTCTAGGTAGTGCTCAACCCAGCGGTCCATCTGTTTGCGTTGGTCAGTGATTATGTCCCCCGATTTAGATTTGAGGGGGGTGATCTTGTTGATGGTTGGCCCAAGAGCTCTCTTCATGCCATCATGCATTCCTCTGATGTTTCCGGTGTCTGAGGCCAGCTGAATATGACTGCATAGGTGTTGCCAGTAGTCGTTTGCGCAACGCCTAGCTGTTCTTTGTGCAGTACTTCTGGCTGCTTTAAGTGCTGCGGATGTTAAATCGCTGGGGGCTTTCTTGTAGTTCAAAAGTGCAATGCGCTTAGCGGCTATGACAGGTTCCAGCTCTTCATTATGAGATTGAAACCAGTCTGCATTTCTCTTCGCACTTTTGCCGTAGGTGGTCAAAGCTGACTCATAGATGGCGTCTCTGATGTGGGCCCACTTGGTCTCAGCATCCCCTGTGGGAGTGTTTTGAAGGGCTGTTACAAGTGAATTTAGAAATTTTTGTAACAGCTAATACACAGGTGATAATATTCCAGTTAATTGTTAAATTAGATGTCATCAGTAATACACAGATGATAATATTCCAGTTAATTGTTAAATTAGATGTCATCACGAATACACAGGTGATAATATTTCAGTTAATTGTTAAATTAGATGTCATCACTAATACACAGGTGATAATATTCCAGTTAATTGTTAAATTAGATGTCATCACTAATACACAGGTGATAATATTCCAGTTAATTGTTAAATTAGATGTCATCACTGATACACAGGGGATAATATTCCAGTTAATTGTTAAATTAGATGTCATCACTGATACACAGGTGATAATATTCCAGTTACTTGTTAAATTCTATGTCATCACTAATACACAGGTGATAATATTCCAGTTAATTGTTATATTAGATGTCATCACTAATACACAGGGGATAATATTCCAGTTAATTGTTAAATTAGATGTCATCACTAATACACAGGGGATAATATTCCAGTTAATTGTTAAATTAGATATCATCACTAATACACTGGTGATAATATTCCAGTTAATTGTTAAATTAGATGTCATCAGTAATACACAGGGAATAATATTCCAGTGAATTGTTAAATTAGATATCATCACTAATACACAGGTGATAATATTCCAGTTAATTGTTAAATTAGATATCATCACTAATACATAGGTGATAATATTCCAGTTAATTATTAAATTAGATATCATCACTAATACACAGGGGGTAATATTCCAGTTAATTGTTAAATTAGATGTCATCACTAATACACAGGTGATAATATTCCAGTAAATTGTTAAATTAGATGTCATCACTAATACACAGGTGATAATATTCCAGTTAATTGTTAAATTAGATGTCATCACTAATACACAGGGGATAATATTCCAGTTAATTGTTCAATTAGATATCATCACGACTACACAGGTGATAATATTCCAGTTAATTGTTAAATTAGATATCATCACTAATACACAGGTGATAATATTCCAGTTCATTGATAAATTGGATGTCATCACTAATACACAGGTGATAATATTCCAGTTAATTGTTAAATTAGATGTCATCACTAATACACAGAGGATAATATTCCAGTTAATTGTTAAATTAGATGTCATCACTAATACACAGGGGATAATATTCCAGTTAATTGTTAAATTAGATGTCATCACTAATACACAGGTGATAATATTCCAGTTAATTGTTAAATTAGATGTCATCACTAATACACAGGTGATAATATTCCAGTTAATTGTTAAATTAGATGTCATCACTAATACACAGGGGATAATATTCCAGTTAATTGTTAAATTAGATGTCATCACGAATACACAGGTGATAATATTCCAGTTAATTGTTAAATTAGATGTCATCACTAATACACAGGTGATAATATTCCAGTTAATTGTTAAATTAGATGTCATCACTAATACACAGGGGATAATATTCCAGTTAATTGTTAAATTAGATGTCATCACCAATACACAGGTGATAATATTCCAGTTAATTGTTAAATTAGATGTCATCACTAATACACAGGTGATAATATTCCAGTTAATTGTTAAATTAGATGTCATCACTAATACACAGGTGATAATATTCCAGTTAATTGTTAAATTAGATGTCATCACTAATACACAGGTGATAATATTCCAGTTAATTGTTAAATTAGATATCATCACTAATACACAGGTGATAATATTCCAGTTATTTGTTAAATTAGATGTCGTCACTGATACACAGGTGATAATATTCCAGTTAATAGTTAAATTAGATATCATCACTAATACACATTTGATAATATTCCAGTTAATTGTTAAATTAGATGTCATCACTAATACACAGGTGATAATATTCCAGTAAATTGTTAAATTAGATGTCATCACTAATACACAGGTGATAATATTCCAGTTAATTGTTAAATTAGATGTCATCACTAATACACAGGGGATAATATTCCAGTTAATTGTTAAATTAGATATCATCACGACTACACAGGTGATAATATTCCAGTTAATTGTTAAATTAGATATCATCACTAATACACAGGTGATAATATTCCAGTTAATTGATAAATTGGATGTCATCACTAATACACAGGTGATAATATTCCTGTTAATTGTTAAATTAGATGTCATCACTAATACACAGAGGATAATATTCCAGTTAATTGTTAAATTAGATGTCATCACTGATACAAAGGGGATAATATTCCAGTTAATTGTTAAATTAGATGTCATCACTAATACACAGGTGATAATATTCCAGTTAATTGTTAAATTAGATGTCATCACTAATACACAGGTGATAATATTCCAGTTAATTGTTAAATTAGATGTCATCACTAATACACAGGGGATAATATTCCAGTTAATTGTTAAATTAGATGTCATCACGAATACGCAGGTGATAATATTCCGGGAAATTGTTAAATTAGATATCATCACTAATACACAGGTGATAATATTCCAGTTAATTGTTAAATTAGATGTCATCACTAATACACAGGTGATAATATTCCAGTTAATTGTTAAGTTAGATGTCATCACTAATACACAGGGGATAATATTCCAGTTAATTGTTAAATTAGATGTCATCACCAATACACAGGTGATAATATTCCAGTTAATTGTTAAATTAGATGTCATCACTAATACACAGGTGATAATATTCCAGTTAATTGTTAAATTAGATGTCATCACTAATACACAGGTGATAATATTCCAGTTAATTGTTAAATTAGATGTCATCACTAATACACAGGGGATAATATTCCAGTTAATTGTTAAATTAGATGTCATCACTAATACACAGGTGATAATATTCCAGTTAATTGTTAAATTAGATGTCATCACTAATACACAGGGGATAATATTCCAGTTAATTGTTAAATTAGATGTCATCACTAATACACAGGTGATAATATTCCAGTTAATTGCTAAATTAGATGTCATCACTAATACACAGGTGATAATATTCCAGTTAATTGTTCAATTAGATGTCATCACTAATACACAGGTGATAATATTCCAGTTAATTGTTCAATTAGATGTCATCACTGATACACAGGGGATAATATTCCAGTTAATTGTTAAATTAGATGTCATCACTGATACACAGGTGATAATATTCCAGTTAATTGTTAAATTCGATGTCATCACTAATACACAGGTGATAATATTCCAGCTAATTGTTAAATTAGATGTCATTACTAATACACAGGGGATAATATTCCAGTTAATTGTTAAATTAGATGTCATCACTAATACACAGGGGATAATATTCCAGTTAATTGTTAAATTAGATATCATCACTAATACACAGGTGATAATATTCCAGTTAATTGTTAAATTAGATGTCATCGGTAATACACAGGGAATAATATTCCAGTGAATTGTTAAATTAGATATCATCACTAATACACAGGTGATAATATTCCAGTTAATTGTTAAATTAGATATCATCACTAATACATAGGTGATAATATTCCAGTTAATTGTTAAACTAGATGTCATCACTAATACACAGGTGATAATATTCCAGTTAATTGCTAAATTAGATGTCATCACTAATACACCGGTGATAATATTCCAGTTAATTGTTAAATTAGATGTCATCACTAATACACAGGTGATAATATTCCAGTTAATTGTTCAATTAGATGTCATCACTGATACACAGGGGATAATATTCCAGTTAATTGTTAAATTAGATGTCATCACTGATACAGAGGTGATAATATTCCAGTTACTTGTTAAATTCTATGTCATCACTAATACACAGGTGATAATATTCCAGTTAATTGTTATATTAGATGTCATCACTAATACACAGGGGATAATATTCCAGTTAATTGTTAAATTAGATGTCATCACTAATACACAGGGGATAATATTCCAGTTAATTGTTAAATTAGATATCATCACTAATACACAGGTGATAATATTCCAGTTAATTATTAAATTAGATATCATCACTAATACACAGGGGATAATATTCCAGTTAATTGTTAAATTAGATGTCATCACTAATACACAGGTGATAATATTCCAGTAAATTGTTAAATTAGATGTCATCACTAATACACAGGGGATAATATTCCAGTTAATTGTTCAATTAGATATCATCACGACTACACAGGTGATAATATTCCAGTTAATTGTTAAATTAGATATCATCACTAATACACAGGTGATAATATTCCAGTTCATTGATAAATTGGATGTCATCACTAATACACAGGTGATAATATTCCAGTTAATTGTTAAATTAGATGTCATCACTAATACACAGAGGATAATATTCCAGTTAATTGTTAAATTAGATGTCATCACTAATACACAGGGGATAATATTCCAGTTAATTGTTAAATTAGATGTCATCACTAATACACAGGTGATAATATTCCAGTTAATTGTTAAATTAGATGTCATCACTAATACACAGGGGATAATATTCCAGTTAATTGTTAAATTAGATGTCATCACGAATACGCAGGTGATAATATTCCGGGTAATTGTTAAATTAGATGTCATCACTAATACACAGGTGATAATATTCCAGTTAATTGTTAAATTAGATGTCATCACTCATACACAGGTGATAATATTCCAGTTAATTGTTAAATTAGATGTCATCACTAATACACAGGGGATAATATTCCAGTTAATTGTTAAATTAGATATCATCACTAATACACAGGTGATAATATTCCAGTTATTTGTTAAATTAGATGTCGTCACTGATACACAGGTGATAATATTCCAGTTAATAGTTAAATTAGATATCATCACTAATACACATTTGATAATATTCCAGTTAATTGTTAAATTAGATGTCATCACTAATACACAGGTGATAATATTCCAGTAAATTGTTAAATTAGATGTCATCACTAATACACAGGTGATAATATTCCAGTTAATTGTTAAATTAGATGTCATCACTAATACACAGGGGATAATATTCCAGTTAATTGTTAAATTAGATATCATCACGACTACACAGGTGATAATATTCCAGTTAATTGTTAAATTAGATATCATCACTAATACACAGGTGATAATATTCCAGTTAATTGATAAATTGGATGTCATCACTAATACACAGGTGATAATATTCCAGTTAATTGTTAAATTAGATGTCATCACTAATACACAGAGGATAATATTCCAGTTAATTGTTAAATTAGATGTCATCACTAATACAAAGGGGATAATATTCCAGTTAATTATTAAATTAGATGTCATCACTAATACACAGGTGATAATATTCCAGTTAATTGTTAAATTAGATGTCATCACTAATACACAGGTGATAATATTCCAGTTAATTGTTAAATTAGATGTCATCACTAATACACAGGGGATAATATTCCAGTTAATTGTTAAATTAGATGTCATCACGAATACGCAGGTGATAATATTCCGGGTAATTGTTAAAATAGATATCATCACTAATACACAGGTGATAATATTCCAGTTAATTGTTAAATTAGATGTCATCACTAATACACAGGTGATAATATTCCAGTTAATTGTTAAATTAGATGTCATCACTAATACACAGGTGATAATATTCCAGTTAATTGTTAAATTAGATGTCATCACTAATACACAGGGGATAATATTCCAGTTAATTGTTAAATTAGATGTCATCACTAATACACAGGTGATAATATTCCAGTTAATTGCTAAATTAGATGTCATCACTAATACACAGGTGATAATATTCCAGTTAATTGTTAAATTAGATGTCATCACTAATACACAGGTGATAATATTCCAGTTAATTGTTCAATTAGATTTCATCACTGACACACAGGGGATAATATTCCAGTTAATTGTTAAATTAGATGTCATCACTGATACACAGGGGATAATATTCCAGTTAATTGTTAAATTAGATGTCATCACTAATACACAGGTGATAATATTCCAGTTAATTGTTAAGTTAGATGTCATCACTAATACACAGGTGATAATATTCCAGTTAATTGTTAAATTAGATGTCATCACTAATACACAGGTGATAATATTCCAGTTAATTGTTAAATTAAATGTCATCACTAATACACAGGTGATAATATTCCAGTTAATTGTTAAATTAGATGTCATCACTAATACACAGGTGATAATATTCCAGTTAATTGTTAAGTTAGATGTCATCACTAATACACAGGGGATAATATTCCAGTTAATTGTTAAATTAGATGTCATCACTAATACAAAGGGGATAATATTCCAGTTAATTGTTAAATTAGATGTCATCACTAATACACAGGTGATAATATTCCAGTTAATTGTTAAATTAGATGTCATCACTAATACACAGGTGATAATATTCCAGTTAATTGTTAAATTAGATGTCATCACTAATACAAAGGGGATAATATTCCAGTTAATTGTTAAATTAGATGTCATCACTAATACACAGGTGATAATATTCCAGTTAATTGTTAAGTTAGATGTCATCACTAATACACAGGTGATAATATACCAGTTAATTGTTAAATTAGATGTCATCACTGATACACAGGTGATAATATTCCAGTTAATTGTTAAATTAAATGTCATCACTAATACACAGGTGATAATATTCCAGTTAATTGTTAAATTAGATGTCATCACTAATACACAGGGGATAATATTCCAGTTAATTGTTAAATTAGATGTCATCACGAATACGCAGGTGATAATATTCCGGGTAATTGTTAAATTAGATATCATCACTAATACACAGGTGATAATATTCCAGTTAATTGTTAAATTAGATGTCATCACTAATACACAGGTGATAATATTCCAGTTAATTGTTAAGTTAGATGTCATCACTAATACACAGGGGATAATATTCCAGTTAATTGTTAAATTAGATGTCATCACCAATACACAGGTGATAATATTCCAGTTAATTGTTAAATTAGATGTCATCACTAATACACAGGGGATAATATTCCAGTTAATTGTTAAATTAGATGTCATCACTAATACACAGGTGATAATATTCCAGTTAATTGCTAAATTAGATGTCATCACTAATACACAGGTGATAATATTCCAGTTAATTGTTAAATTAGATGTCATCACTAATACACAGGTGATAATATTCCAGTTAATTGTTCAATTAGATTTCATCACTGACACACAGGGGATAATATTCCAGTTAATTGTTAAATTAGATGTCATCACTGATACACGGGTGATAATATTCCAGTTAATTGTTAAATTAAATGTCATCACTAATACACGGGTGATAATATTCCAGTTAATTGTTAAATTAGATGTCGTCACTAATACACAGGTGATAATATTCCAGTTAATTGTTAAGTTAGATGTCATCACTAATACACAGGGGATAATATTCCAGTTAATTGTTAAATTAGATGTCATCACTAATACAAAGGGGATAATATTCCAGTTAATTGTTAAATTAGATGTCATCACTAATACACAGGTGATAATATTCCAGTTAATTGTTAAATTAGATGTCATCACTAATACACAGGTGATAATATTCCAGTTAATTGTTAAATTAGATGTCATCACTAATACACAGGGGATAATATTCCAGTTAATTGTTAAATTAGATGTCATCACGAATACGCAGGTGATAATATTCCACTTAATTGTTAAATTAGATATCATCACTAATACACAGGTGATAATATTCCAGTTAATTGTTAAATTAGATGTCATCACTAATACACAGGTGATAATATTCCAGTTAATTGTTAAGTTAGATGTCATCACTAATACACAGGGGATAATATTCCAGTTAATTGTTAAATTAGATGTCATCACCAATACACAGGTGATAATATTCCAGTTAATTGTTAAATTAGATGTCATCACTAATACACAGCTGATAATATTCCAGTTAATTGTTAAATTAGATGTCATCACTAATACACAGGTGATAATATTCCAGTTAATTGTTAAATTAGATGTCATCACTAATACACAGGGGATAATATTCCAGTTAATTGTTAAATTAGATGTCATCACTAATACACAGGTGATAATATTCCAGTTAATTGCTAAATTAGATGTCATCACTAATACACAGGTGATAATATTCCAGTTAATTGTTAAATTAGATGTCATCACTAATACACAGGTGATAATATTCCAGTTAATTGTTCAATTAGATTTCATCACTGACACACAGGGGATAATATTCCAGTTAATTGTTAAATTAGATGTCATCACTGATACACGGGTGATAATATTCCAGTTAATTGTTAAATTAAATGTCATCACTAATACACAGGTGATAATATTCCAGTTAATTGTTAAATTAGATGTCATCACTAATACACAGGGGATAATATTCCAGTTAATTGTTAAATTAGATGTCATCACTAATACACAGGTGATAATATTCCAGTTAATTGTTAAATTAGATATCATCACTAATACACAGGTGATAATATTCCAGTTAATTGTTAAATTAGATATCATCACTAATACACAGGTGATAATATTCCAGTTAATTGCTAAATTAGATGTCATCACTAATACACAGGTGATAATATTCAATTTAATTGTTAAATTAGATGTCATCACTAATACACAGGGGATAATATTCCAGTTAATTGTTAAATTAGATGTCATCACTAATACACAGGTGATAATATTCCAGTTAATTGTTAAATTAGATATCATCACTAATACACAGGTGATAATATTCCAGTTAATTGCTAAATTAGATGTCATCACTAATACACAGGGGATAATATTCCATTTAATTGTTAAATTAGATGTCATCACTAATACACAGGTGATAATATTCCAGTTAATTGTTCAATTAGATGTCATCACTGATACACAGGGGAAAATATTCCAGTTAATTGTTAAATTAGTTGTCATCACTAATACACAGGTGATAATATTCCAGTTAATTGTTAAATTAGATATCATCACTAATACACAGGTGATAATATTCCAGTTAATTGTTAAATTAGATATCATCACTAATACACAGGGGATAATATTCCAGTTAATTGTTAAATTAGATGTCATCACTGATACACAGGTGATAATATTCCAGTTAATTGTTAAATTAGATGTCATCACTAATACACAGGTGATAATATTCCAGTTAATTGTTAAATTAGATGTCATCACTAATACACAGGGGATAGTATTCCAGTTAATTGTTAAATTAGATATCATCACTAATACACAGGTGATAATATTCCAGTTAATTGTTAAATTAGATGTCCTCACTAATACACAGGGGATAATATTCCAGTTAATTGTTAAATTAGATGTCATCACTAATACACAGGGCATAATATTCCAGTTAATTGTTAAATTAGATGTCATCACTAATACACAGATGATACTATTCCAGTTAATTGTTAAATTAGATGTCATCACTAATACACAGGGGATAATATTCCAGTGAATTGTTAAATTAGATATCATCACTAATACACAGGTGATAATATTCCAGTTAATTGTTAAATTAGATGTCATCACTAATACACAGGTGATAATATTCCAGTAAATTGTTAAATTAGATGTAATCACTAATACACAGGGGATAATATTCCAGTTAATTGTTAAATTAGATGTCATCACGAATACGCAGGTGATAATATTCCGGTTAATTGTTAAATTAGATATCATCACTAATACACAGGTTATAATGTTCCAGTTAATTGTTAAATTAGATGTCATCACGAATACACAGGTGATAATATTCCAGTTAATTGTTAAATTAGATGTCATCAGTAATACACAGGTGATAATATTCCAGTTAATTGTTAAATTAGATGTCATCACTAATACACAGGGGATAATATTCCAGTTAATTGTTAAATTAGATGTCATCACTAATACACAGGTGATAATATTCCAGTTAATTGTTAAATTAGATGTCATCACTAATACACAGGTGATAATATTCCAGTTAATTGTTAAATTAGATGCCATCACTGATACACAGGTGCTAATATTCCAGTTAGTTGTTAAATTTGATGTCATCACTCATACACAGGGGATAATATTCCAGTTAATTGTTAAATTAGATGTCATCACTAATACACAGGTGATAATATTCCAGTTAATTGCTAAATTAGAAGTCATCACTAATACACAGGTGATAATATTCCAGTTAATTGTTAAATTAGATGTCATCACTAATACACAGGGGATAATATTCCAGTTAATTGTTAAGTTAGATGTAATCACTAATACACAGGTGATAATATTCCAGTTAATTTCTAAATTAGATGTCATCACTAATACACAGGTGATAATATTCCAGTTAATTGTTAAATTAGATGTCATCACGAATACACAGGTGATAATATTCCAGTTAATTGTTCAATTAGATGTCATCACTGATACACAGGGGATAATATTCCAGTTAATTGTTAAATTAGATGTCATCACTGATACACAGGTGATAATATTCCAGTTAATTGTTAAATTCGATGTCATCACTAATACACAGGTGATAATATTCCAGTTAATTGTTAAATTAGATGTCATCACTAATACACAGGGGATAATATTCCAGTTAATTGTTAAATTAGATGTCATCACTAATACACAGGGGATAATATTCCAGTTAATTGTTAAATTAGATATCATCACTAATACACAGGTGATAATATTCCAGTTAATTGTTAAATTAGATGTCATCAGTAATACACAGGGAATAATATTCCAGTGAATTGTTAAATTAGATATCATCACTAATACACAGGTGATAATATTCCAGTTAATTGTTAAATTAGATATCATCACTAATACATAGGTGATAATATTCCAGTTAATTATTAAATTAGATATCATCACTAATACACAGGGGATAATATTCCAGTTAATTGTTAAATTAGATATCATCACTAATGCACTGGTGATAATATTCCAGTTAATTGTTAAATTAGATATCATCACTAATACACAGGTGATAATATTCCAGTTAATTGTTAAATTAGATGTCATCACTAATACACAGGTGGTAATATTCCAGTTAATTGTTAAATTAGATGTCATCACTAATACACAGGTGATAATATTCCAGTTAATTGTTAAATTAGATGTCATCACTAATACACAGGTGATAATATTCCAGTTAATTGCTAAATTAGATGTCATCACTAATACACAGGTGATAATATTCCAGTTAATTGTTAAATTAGATGTCATCACTAATACACAGGTGAAAATATTCCAGTTAATTGTTCAATTAGATTTCATCACTGACACACAGGGGATAATATTCCAGTTAATTGTTAAATTAGATGTCATCACTGATACACAGGTGATAATATTCCAGTTAATTGTTAAATTAGATGTCATCACTAATACACAGGTGATAATATTCCAGTTAATTGTTAAATTAGATGTCATCACTAATACACAGGGGATAATATTCCAGTTAATTGTTAAATTAGATGTCATCACTAATACACAGGTGATAATATTCCAGTTAATTGTTAAATTAGATGTCATCACTAATACACAGGTGATAATATTCCAGTTAATTGTTAAATTAGATGTCATCACTAATACACAGGGGATAATATTCCAGTTAATTGTTAAATTAGATATCATCACTAATACACAGGTGATAATATTCCAGTTAATTGTTAAATTAGATGTCATCACTAATACACAGGTGATAATATTCCAGTTAATAGTTAAATTAGATGTCATCACTGACACACAGGTGATAATATTCCGGGTAATTGTTAAATTAGATGTCATCACTAATACACAGGTGAAAATATTCCAGTTAATTGTTAAATTAGATGTCATCACTAATACACAGGTGATAATATTCCAGTTAATAGTTAAATTAGATATCATCACTAATACACAGGGGATAATATTCCGGGTAATTGTTAAATTAGATGTCATCACTAATACACAGGTGAAAATATTCCAGTTAATTGTTAAATTAGATGTCATCACTAATACACAGGGGATAATATCCCAGTTAATTGTTAAATTAGATATCATCACTAATGCACAGGGGATAATATTCCAGTTAATTGTTAAATTAGATATCATCACTAATACACAGGGGATAATATTCCAGTTAATTGTTAAATTAGATGTCATCACTAATACACAGGGCATATTATTCCAGTTAATTGTTAAATTAGATGTCATCACTAATACACAGGGCATATTATTCCAGTTAATTGTTAAATTAGATGTCATCACTAATACACAGGGGATAATATTCCAGGAAATTGTTAAATTAGATATCATCACTAATACACAGGGATAATATTCCAGTTAATAGTTAAATTAGATGTCATCACTAATACACAGGGGATAATATTCCAGTTAGTTGTTAAATTAGATGTCATCACTAATACACAGGTGATAATATTCCACTTAATTGTTAAATTAGATATCATCACTAATACACAGGGATAATATTCCAGTTAATAGTTAAATTAGATGTCATCACTAATACACAGGGGATAATATTCCATTTAATTGTTATATTAGATGTCATCACTAATACACAGGGGATATTATTCCAGTTAATTGTTAAATTAGATATCATGACTAATACACAGGGGATAATATTCCAGTTAATTGTTAAATTAGATGTCATCACTAATACACCGTTGATAATATTCCAGTTTATTGTTAAATTAGATGTCATCACTAATACACAGGGGATAATATTCTAGTTAATTGCTAAATTAGATGTCATCACTAATACACAGGGGATAATATTCCAGTTAATTGTTAAATTCCACTCCAGGCGCTGCTTCACAAACCACTGACCACCTCCAGGCGCGTATCCATTGTCTCTCGAGATAGGGAGGCCCAAAAGAAATTGTTAAATTAGATATCATCACTAATACACAGGGATAATATTCCAGTTAATAGTTAAATTAGATGTCATCACTAATACACAGGGGATAATATTCCAGTTAATTGTTAAATTAGATGTCATCACTAATGCACAGGTGATAATAATCCACTTAATTGTTAAATTAGATATCATCACTAATACACAGGGATAATATTCCAGTTAATAGTTAAATTAGATGTCATCACTAATACAAAGGTGATAATATTCCAGTAAATTGTTAAATTAGATGTCATCACTAATACACAGGTGATAATATTCCAGTTAATTGTTAAATTAGATGTCATCACTAATACACAGGGGATAATATTCCAGTTAAATGTTAAATTAGATGTCATCACGAATATGCAGGTGATAATATTCCGGTTAATTGTTAAATTAGATATCATCACTAATACACAGGTGATAATATTCCAGTTAATTGTTAAATTAGATGTCATCACTAATACACAGGTGATAATATTCCAGTTAATTGTTAAATTAGATGTCATCACTAATACACAGGGGATAATATTCCAGTTAATTGTTAAATTAGATGTCATCACTAATACACAGGTGATAATATTCCAGTTAATTGTTAAATTAGATGTCATCACTAATACACAGGGGATAATATTCCAGTTAATTGTTTAATTAGATGTCATCACTAATACACAGGGGATAATATTCCAGTTAATTGTTAAATTAGATATCATCACTGATACACAGGTGATAATATTCCAGTTAATTGTTAAATTAGATATCATCACTAATACACAGGTGATAATATTCCAGTTAATTGTTAAATTAGATATCACTGATACACAGGTGATAATATTCCAGTTAATTGTTAAATTAGATATCATCACTAATACACAGGTGATAATATTCCAGTTAATTGTTAAATTAGATGTCATCACTAATACACAGGGGATAATATTCCAGTTAATTCTTAAATTAGGTGTCATCAGTAATACACAGGTGATAATATTCCAGTTAATTGTTAAATTAGATGTCATCACTAATACACAGGGGATAATATTCCAGTTAATTGTTAAATTAGATGTCATCACTAATACACAGGTGATAATATTCCAGTTAATTGTTAAATTAGATGTCATCACTAATACACAGGGGATAATATTCCAGTTAATTGTTAAATTTGATGTCATCACTAATACACAGGTGATAATATTCCAGTTAATTGTTAAATTAGATGTCATCACTAATACACAGGGGATAATATTCCTGTTAATTCTTAAATTAGGTGTCATCAGTAATACACAGGTGATAATATTCCAGTTAATTGTTAAATTAGATGTCATCACTAATACACAGGGGATAATATTCCAGTTAATTGTTAAATTAGATGTCATCACTAATACACAGGTGATAATATTCCAGTTAATTGTTAAATTAGATGTCATCACTAATACACAGGTGATAATGTTCCAGTTAATTGTTAAATTAGATGTCATCACTAATACACAGGGGATAATATTCCAGTTAATTGTTAAATTAGATGTCATCACTAATACACAGGGGATAATATTCCATTTAATTCTTAAATTAGATGTCATCAGTAATACACAGGTGATAATATTCCAGTTAATTGTTAAATTAGATGTCATCACTAATACACAGGGGATAATATTCCAGTTAATTGTTAAATTAGATGTCATCACTAATACACAGGTGATAATATTCCAGTTAATTGTTAAATTAGATGTCATCACTAATACACAGGTGATAATATTCCAGTTAATTGTTAAATTAGATGTCATCACTAATACACAGGGGATAATATTCCAGTTAATTGTTAAATTAGATGTCATCACTAATACACAGGTGATAATATTCCAGTTAATTGTTAAATTAGATGTCATCACTAATACACAGGGGATAATATTCTAGTTAATTGTTAAATTAGATGTCATCACGAATACGCAGGTGATAATATTCCGGTGAATTGTTAAATTAGATATCATCACTAATACACAGGTGATAATATACCAGTTAATTGTTAAATTAGGTGTCATCACTGATACACAGGTGATAATATTCCAGTTAATTGTTCAATTAGATGTCATCACTGATACACAGGGGATAATATTCCAGTTCATTGTTAAGTTAGATGTCATCACTGATACACAGGTGATAATATTCCAGTTAATTGTTAAATTAGATGTCATCACGAATACACAGGGGATAATATTCCACTTAATTGTTAAATTAGATGTCATCACGAATACACAGCGGATAATATTCCAGTTAATTGTTAAATTAGATGTCATCACTAATACACAGGTGATAATATTCCGGTTAATTGTTAAATTAGATATCATCACTAATACAAAGGTGATAATATTCCGGTTAATTGTTAAATTAGATATCATCACTAATACACAGGTGATAATATTCCAGTTAATTGTTAAATTAGATATCATCACTAATACACAGGTGATAATATTCCAGTTAATTGTTAAATTAGATATCATCACTAATGCACAGGTGATAATATTCCAGTTAATTGTTAAATTAGATGTCAACACTAATACACACTGGATAATTTCCCAGTTAATTGTTAAATTAGATATCATCACTAATACACAGGTGATAATATTCCACTTAATTGTTAAATTAGATATCATCACTAATACACAGGGGATAATATTCCAGTTAATTGTTAAATTAGATGTCATCACTAATACACAGGGGATAATATTCCAGTTAATTGTTAAATTAGATGTCATCACTAATACACAGGGGATAATATTCCAGTTAATTGTTAAATTAGATATCATCACTAATACACAGGGGATAATATTCCAATTAATTGTTAAATTAGATGTCGTCACTAATACACCGTTGATAATATTCCAGTTAATTGTTAAATTGGATGTCATCACTAACGCACAGGGGATAATATTCCAGTTAATTGTTAAATTAGATGTCATCACTAATACACAGGTGATAATATTCCAGTGAATTGTTAAATTAGATATCATCACTAATACACAGGTGATAATATTCCAGTTAATTGTTAAATTAGATGTCATCACTAATACACAGGGGATAATATTCCAGTTAATTGTTAAATTAGATGTCATCACTAATACACAGGGGATAATAATCCGGTAAATTGTTAAATTAGATATCATCAGTAATACACAGATGATAATATTCCAGTTAATTGTTAAATTAGATATCATCACTAATACACAGGTGATAATATTCCAGTTAATTGTTAAATTAGATGTCATCACTAATACACAGGTGATAATATTCCAGTTAATTGTTAAATTAGATGTCATCACTAATACACAGGTGATAATATTCCAGTAAATTGTTAAATTAGATGTCATCACTAATACACAGGTGATAATATTCCAGTTAATTGTTAAATTAGATGTCATCACGAATATGCAGGTGATAATATTCCGGTTAATTGTTAAATTAGATGTCATCACTAATACACAGGGGATAATATTCCAGTTAATTGTTAAATTAGATGTCATCACTAATACACAGGTGATAATATTTCAGTTAATAGTTCAATTAGATGTCATCACTGATACACAGGGGATAATATTCCAGTTAATTGTTAAATTAGATGTCATCACTGATACACAGGTGATAATATTCCAGTTAATTGTTAAATTAGATGTCATCACTAATACACTGGGGATAATATTCCAGTTAATTGTTAAATTAGATGTCATCACTAATACACAGGGGATAATATTCCATTTAATTCTTAAATTAGATGTCATCAGTAATACACAGGTGATAATATTCCAGTTAATTGTTAAATTAGATGTCATCACTAATACACAGGGGATAATATTCCAGTTAATTGTTAAATTAGATGTCATCACTAATACACAGGTGATAATATTCCAGTTAATTGTTAAATTAGATGTCATCACTAATACACAGGTGATAATATTCCAGTTAATTGTTAAATTAGATGTCATCACTAATACACAGGGGATAATATTCTAGTTAATTGTTAAATTAGATGTCATCACGAATACGCAGGTGATAATATTCCGGTGAATTGTTAAATTAGATATCATCACTAATACACAGGTGATAATATTCCAGTTAATTGTTAAATTAGATGTCATCACTAATACACAGGTGATAATATTCCAGTTAATTGTTAAATTAGATGTCATCACTAATACACAGGGGATAATATTCTAGTTAATTGTTAAATTAGATGTCATCACGAATACGCAGGTGATAATATTCCGGTGAATTGTTAAATTAGATGTCATCACGAATACACAGGTGATAATATTCCAGTTAATTGTTAAATTAGATGTCATCACTAATACACAGGTGATAATATACCAGTTAATTGTTAAATTAGGTGTCATCACTGATACACAGGTGATAATATTCCAGTTAATTGTTCAATTAGATGTCATCACTGATACACAGGGGATAATATTCCAGTTCATTGTTAAGTTAGATGTCATCACTGATACACAGGTGATAATATTCCAGTTAATTGTTAAATTAGATGTCATCACGAATACACAGGTGATAATGTTCCAGTTAATTGTTAAATTAGATATCATCACTAATACACAGGGGATAATATTCCACTTAATTGTTAAATTAGATGTCATCACGAATACACAGCGGATAATATTCCAGTTAATTGTTAAATTAGATGTCATCACTAATACACAGGTGATAATATTCCGGTTAATTGTTAAATTAGATATCATCACTAATACAAAGGTGATAATATTCCGGTTAATTGTTAAATTAGATATCATCACTAATACACAGGTGATAATATTCCAGTTAATTGTTAAATTAGATATCATCACTAATACACAGGTGATAATATTCCAGTTAATTGTTAAATTAGATATCATCACTAATGCACAGGTGATAATATTCCAGTTAATTGTTAAATTAGATGTCATCACTGATACACAGGGGATAATATTCCAGTTAATTGTTAAATTAGATGTCAACACTAATACACACTGGATAATTTCCCAGTTAATTGTTAAATTAGATATCATCACTAATACACAGGTGATAATATTCCACTTAATTGTTAAATTAGATATCATCACTAATTCACAGGGGATAATATTCCAGTTAATTGTTAAATTAGATGTCATCACTAATACACAGGGGATAATATTCCATTTAATTGTTAAATTAGATGTCATCACTAATACACAGGTGATAATATTCCAGTTAATTGTTAAATTGGATGTCATCACTAACGCACAGGGGATAATATTCCAGTTAATTGTTAAATTAGATGTCATCACTAATACACAGGTGATAATATTCCAGTGAATTGTTAAATTAGATATCATCACTAATACACAGGTGATAATATTCCAGTTAATTGTTAAATTAGATGTCATCACTAATACGCAGGTGATAATATTCCAGTTAATTGTTAAATTAGATGTCATCACTCATACACAGGTGATAATATTCCAGTTAATTGTTAAATTAGATGTCATCACTAATACACAGGGGATAATATTCCAGTTAATTGTTAAATTAGATGTCATCACGAATACGCAGGTGATAATATTCCGGTTAATTGTTAAATTAGATATCATCACTAATACACAGGTGATAATATTCCAGTTAATTGTTAAATTAGATGTCATCATTAATACACAGGGGATAATATTCCAGTTAATTGTTAAATTAGATGTCATCACGAATACGCAGGTGATAATATTCCGGTTAATTGTTAAATTAGATATCATCACTAATACACAGGTGATAATATTCCAGTTAATTGTTAAATTAGATGTCATCACTAATACACAGGGGATAATATTCCAGTTAATTGTTAAATTAGATGTCATCACTAATACACAGGGGATAATATTCCAGTTAATTGTTAAATTAGATGTCATCACTGATACACAGGTGATAATATTCCAGTTAATTGTTAAATTAGATGTCATCACTAATACACAGGGGATAATATTCCAGTTAATTGTTAAATTAGATGTCATCAGTAATACACAGGTGATAATATTCCAGTTAATTGTTAAATTAGATGTCATCACTAATACACAGGGGATAATATTCCAGTTAATTGTTAAATTAGATGTCATCACTAATACACAGGTGATAATATTCCAGTTAATAGTTCAATTAGATGTCATCACTGATACACAGGGGATAATATTCCAGTTAATTGTTAAATTAGATGTCATCACTGATACACAGGTGATAATATTCCAGTTAATTGTTAAATTAGATGTCATCACTAATACACTGGGGATAATATTCCAGTTAATTGTTAAATTAGATGTCATCACTAATACACAGGGGATAATATTCCAGTTAATTCTTAAATTAGATGTCATCAGTAATACACAGGTGATAATATTCCAGTTAATTGTTAAATTAGATGTCATCACTAATACACAGGTGATAATATTCCAGTTAATTGTTAAATTAGATGTCATCACTAATACACAGGTGATAATATTCCAGTTAATTGTTAAATTAGATGTCATCACTAATACACAGGGGATAATATTCTAGTTAATTGTTAAATTAGATGTCATCACGAATACGCAGGTGATAATATTCCGGTGAATTGTTAAATTAGATATCATCACTAATACACAGGTGATAATATTCCAGTTAATTGTTAAATTAGATGTCATCACTAATACACAGGTGATAATATTCCAGTTAATTGTTAAATTAGATGTCATCACTAATACACAGGGGATAATATTCTAGTTAATTGTTAAATTAGATGTCATCACGAATACGCAGGTGATAATATTCCGGTGAATTGTTAAATTAGATGTCATCACGAATACACAGGTGATAATATTCCAGTTAATTGTTAAATTAGATGTCATCACTAATACACAGGTGATAATATACCAGTTAATTGTTAAATTAGGTGTCATCACTGATACACAGGTGATAATATTCCAGTTAATTGTTCAATTAGATGTCATCACTGATACACAGGGGATAATATTCCAGTTCATTGTTAAGTTAGATGTCATCACTGATACACAGGTGATAATATTCCAGTTAATTGTTAAATTAGATGTCATCACGAATACACAGGTGATAATGTTCCAGTTAATTGTTAAATTAGATATCATCACTAATACACAGGGGATAATATTCCACTTAATTGTTAAATTAGATGTCATCACGAATACACAGCGGATAATATTCCAGTTAATTGTTAAATTAGATGTCATCACTAATACACAGGTGATAATATTCCGGTTAATTGTTAAATTAGATATCATCACTAATACAAAGGTGATAATATTCCGGTTAATTGTTAAATTAGATATCATCACTAATACACAGGTGATAATATTCCAGTTAATTGTTAAATTAGATATCATCACTAATACACAGGTGATAATATTCCAGTTAATTGTTAAATTAGATATCATCACTAATGCACAGGTGATAATATTCCAGTTAATTGTTAAATTAGATGTCATCACTGATACACAGGGGATAATATTCCAGTTAATTGTTAAATTAGATGTCAACACTAATACACACTGGATAATTTCCCAGTTAATTGTTAAATTAGATATCATCACTAATACACAGGTGATAATATTCCACTTAATTGTTAAATTAGATATCATCACTAATTCACAGGGGATAATATTCCAGTTAATTGTTAAATTAGATGTCATCACTAATACACAGGGGATAATATTCCATTTAATTGTTAAATTAGATGTCATCACTAATACACAGGTGATAATATTCCAGTTAATTGTTAAATTGGATGTCATCACTAACGCACAGGGGATAATATTCCAGTTAATTGTTAAATTAGATGTCATCACTAATACACAGGTGATAATATTCCAGTGAATTGTTAAATTAGATATCATCACTAATACACAGGTGATAATATTCCAGTTAATTGTTAAATTAGATGTCATCACTAATACGCAGGTGATAATATTCCAGTTAATTGTTAAATTAGATGTCATCACTCATACACAGGTGATAATATTCCAGTTAATTGTTAAATTAGATGTCATCACTAATACACAGGGGATAATATTCCAGTTAATTGTTAAATTAGATGTCATCACGAATACGCAGGTGATAATATTCCGGTTAATTGTTAAATTAGATATCATCACTAATACACAGGTGATAATATTCCAGTTAATTGTTAAATTAGATGTCATCATTAATACACAGGGGATAATATTCCAGTTAATTGTTAAATTAGATGTCATCACGAATATGCAGGTGATAATATTCCGGTTAATTGTTAAATTAGATATCATCACTAATACACAGGTGATAATATTCCAGTTAATTGTTAAATTAGATGTCATCACTAATACACAGGGGATAATATTCCAGTTAATTGTTAAATTAGATGTCATCACTAATACACAGGGGATAATATTCCAGTTAATTGTTAAATTAGATGTCATCACTGATACACAGGTGATAATATTCCAGTTAATTGTTAAATTAGATGTCATCACTAATACACAGGGGATAATATTCCAGTTAATTGTTAAATTAGATGTCATCAGTAATACACAGGTGATAATATTCCAGTTAATTGTTAAATTAGATGTCATCACTAATACACAGGGGATAATATTCCAGTTAATTGTTAAATTAGATGTCATCACTAATACACAGGTGATAATATTCCAGTTAATAGTTCAATTAGATGTCATCACTGATACACAGGGGATAATATTCCAGTTAATTGTTAAATTAGATGTCATCACTGATACACAGGTGATAATATTCCAGTTAATTGTTAAATTAGATGTCATCACTAATACACTGGGGATAATATTCCAGTTAATTGTTAAATTAGATGTCATCACTAATACACAGGGGATAATATTCCAGTTAATTCTTAAATTAGATGTCATCAGTAATACACAGGTGATAATATTCCAGTTAATTGTTAAATTAGATGTCATCACTAATACACAGGGGATAATATTCCAGTTAATTGTTAAATTAGATGTCATCACTAATACACAGGTGATAATATTCCAGTTAATTGTTAAATTAGATGTCATCACTAATACACAGGTGATAATATTCCAGTTAATTGTTAAATTAGATATCATCACTAATACACAGGGGATAATATTCCAGTTAATTGTTAAATTAGATATCATCACTAATACACAGGTGATAATATTCCAGTTAATTGTTAAATTAGATATCATCACTAATACACAGGTGATAATATTCCAGTTAATTGTTAAATTAGATGTCATCACTAATACACAGGTGATAATATTCCAGTTAATTGTTAAATTAGATGTCATCACTAATACACAGGTGATAATATTCCAGTTAATTGTTAAATTAGATGTCATCACTAATACACAGGGGATAATATTCTAGTTAATTGTTAAATTAGATGTCATCACGAATACGCAGGTGATAATATTCCGGTGAATTGTTAAATTAGATATCATCACTAATACACAGGTGATAATATTCCAGTTAATTGTTAAATTAGATGTCATCACTAATACACAGGTGATAATATTCCAGTTAATTGTTAAATTAGATGTCATCACTAATACACAGGTGATAATATTCCAGTTAATTGTTAAATTAGGTGTCATCACTGATACACAGGTGATAATATTCCAGTTAATTGTTCAATTAGATGTCATCACTGATACACAGGGGATAATATTCCAGTTAATTGTTAAATTAGATGTCATCACTGATACACAGGTGATAATATTCCAGTTAATTGTTAAATTAGATGTCATCACGAATACACAGGTGATAATGTTCCAGTTAATTGTTAAATTAGATATCATCACTAATACACAGGGGATAATATTCCACTTAATTGTTAAATTAGATGTCATCATGAATACACAGGGGATAATATTCCAGTTAATTGTTAAATTAGATGTCATCACTAATACACAGGTGATAATATTCCGGTTAATTGTTAAATTAGATATCATCACTAATACAAAGGTGATAATATTCCGGTTAATTGTTAAATTAGATATCATCACTAATACACAGGTGATAATATTCCAGTTAATTGTTAAATTAGATATCATCACTAATGCACAGGTGATAATATTCCAGTTAATTGTTAAATTAGATGTCATCACTGATACACAGGGGATAATATTCCAGTTAATTGTTAAATTAGATGTCAACACTAATACACACTGGATAATTTCCCAGTTAATTGTTAAATTAGATATCATCACTAATACACAGGTGATAATATTCCACTTAATTGTTAAATTAGATATCATCACTAATACACAGGGGATAATATTCCAGTTAATTGTTAAATTAGATGTCATCACTAATACACAGGGGATAATATTCCAGTTAATTGTTAAATTCGATGTCATCACTAATACACAGGGGATAATATTCCAATTAATTGTTAAATTAGATATCATCACTAATACACAGGGGATAATATTCCAGTTAATTGTTAAATTAGATGTCATCACTAATACACCGTTGATAATATTCCAGTTAATTGTTAAAATGGATGTCATCGCTAACGCACAGGGGATAATATTCCAGTTAATTGTTAAATTAGATATCATCACTAATACACAGGGGATAATATTCCAGTTAATTGTTAAATTAGATGTCATCACAAATACACAGGTGATAATATTCCAGTTAATTGTTAAATTAGATGTCATCACTAATACACAGGGGATAATATTCCAGTGAATTGTTAAATTAGATATCATCACTAATACACAGGTGATAATATTCCAGTTAATTGTTAAATTAGATGTCATCACTAATACACAGGGGATAATATTCCAGTGAATTGTTAAATTAGATATCATCACTAATACACAGGTGATAATATTCCAGTTAATTGTTAAATTAGATGTCATCACTAATACACAGGGGATAATATTCCAGTTAATTGTTAAATTAGATGTCATCACTAATACGCAGGTGATAATATTCCAGTTAATTGTTAAATTAGATGTCATCACTAATACACAGGTGATAATATTCCAGTTAATTGTTAAATTAGATGTCATCACTAATACACAGGGGATAATATTCCAGTTAATTGTTAAATTAGATGTCATCACGAATACGCAGGTGATAATATTCCGGTTTATTGTTAAATTAGATATCATCACTAATACACAGGTGATAATATTCCAGTTAATTGTTAAATTAGATGTCATCACTAATACACAGGTGATAATATTCCAGTTAATTGTTAAATTAGATGTCATCACTAATACACAGGGGATAATATTCCAGTTAATTGTTAAATTAGATGTCATCACTAATACACAGGTGATAATATTCCAGTTAATTGCTAAATTAGATGTCATCACTAATACACAGGTGATAATATTCCAGTTAATTGTTCAATTAGATGTCATCACTGATACACAGGGGATAATATTCCAGTTAATTGTTAAATTAGATGTCATCACTAATACACAGGTGATAATATTCCAGTTAATTGTTAAATTAGATGTCATCACTAATACACAGGGGATAATATTCCAGTTAATTGTTAAATTAGATATCATCACTAATACACAGGTGATAATATTCCAGTTAATTGTTAAATTAGATGTCATCAGTAATACACAGATGATACTATTCCAGTTAATTGTTAATTTAGATATCATCACTAATACACAGGTGATAATATTCCAGTTAATTGTTAAATTAGATATCATCACTAATACACAGGGGATAATATTCAAGTTAATTGTTAAATTAGATGTCATCAGTAATACACAGATGATACTATTCCAGTTAATTGTTAATTTAGATGTCATCACTAATACACAGGTGATAATATTCCAGTGAATTGTTAAATTAGATATCATCACTAATACACAGGTGATAATATTCCAGTTAATTGTTAAATTAGATATCATCACTAATACACAGGTGATAATATTCCAGTTAATTGTTAAATTAGATGTCATCACTAATACACAGGTGATAATATTCCAGTAAATTGTTAAATTAGATGTCATCACTAATACACAGGTGATAATATTCCAGTAAATTGTTAAATTAGATGTCATCACTAATACACAGGTGATAATATTCCAGTTAATTGTTAAATTAGATATCATCACTAATACACAGGGGATAATATTCCAGTTAGTTGTTAAATTAGATGTCATCACGAATACGCAGGTGATAATATTCCGGTTAATTGTTAAATTAGATATCATCACTAATACACAGGTGATAATATTCCAGTTAATTGTTAAATTAGATGTCATCACTAATACACAGGTGATAATATTCCAGTTAATTGTTAAATTAGATGTCATCACTAATACACAGGGGATAATATTCCAGTTAATTGTTAAATTAGATGTCATCACCAATACACAGGGGATAATATTCCAGTTAATTGTTAAATTAGTTGTCATCACTAATACACAGGTGATAATATTCCAGTTAATTGTTAAATTAGATATCATCACTAATACACAGTTCATAATATTCCAGTTAATTGTTAAATTAGATGTCATCACTGATACACAGGGGATAATATTCCGGTTAATTGTTAAATTAGATGTCGTCACTGATACACAGGTGATAATATTCCAGTTAATTGTTAAATTCGATGTCATCACTAATACACAGGTGATAATATTCCAGTTAATTGTTAAATTAGATGTCATCACTCATACACAGGGGATAATATTCCAGTTAATTGTTAAATTCGATGTCATCACTAATACACAGGTGATAATATTCCAGTTAATTGTTAAATTAGATGTCATCACTCATACACAGGGGATAATATTCCAGTTAATTGTTAAATTAGATGTCATCACTAATACACAGGTGATAATATTCCAGTTAATTGTTAAATTAGATATCATCACTAATACAAAGGTGATAATATTCCAGTTAATTGTTAAATTAGATATCATCACTAATACATAGGTGATAATATTCCAGTTAATTGTTAAATTAGATATCATCACTAATACACAGGGGATAATATTCCAGTTAATTGTTAAATTTGATGTCATCACTAATACACAGGGGATAATATTCCAGTTAATTGTTAAATTAGATATCATCACTAATACACAGGGGATAATATTCCAGTTAATTGTTAAATTAGATATCATCACTAATACACAGGTGATAATATTCCAGTTAATTGTTAAATTAGATGTCATCAGTAATACACAGATGATAATATTCCAGTTAATTGTTAAATTAGATGTCATCACTAATACACAGCTGATAATATTCCAGTTAATTGTTCAATTAGATGTCATCACTAATACACAGGTGATAATATTCCAGTTAATTGTTAAATTAGATGTCATCACTAATACACAGGTGATAATATTCCAGTTAATTGTTAAATTAGATGTCATCACTAATGCACAGGTGATAATATTCCAGTTAATTGTTAAATTAGATGTCATCACTAATACACAGGGGATAATATTCCAGTGAATTGTTAAATTCGATGTCATCACTAATACACAGGGGATAATATTCCAGTTAATTGTTAAATTAGATATCATCACTAATACACAGGGGATAATATTCCAGTTAATTGTTAAATTAGATGTCATCACTAATACACCGTTGATAATATTCCAGTTAATTGTTAAATTAGATGTCATCACTAACGCACAGGGGATAATATTCCAGTTAATTGTTAAATTAGATGTCATCACTAATACACAGGTGATAATATTCCAGTTAATTGTTAAATTAGATGTCATCACTAATACACAGGTGATAATATTCCAGTTAATTGTTAAATTAGATGTCATCACTAATACACAGGGGATAATATTCCAGTTAATTGTTAAATTAGATGTCATCACGAATACGAAGGTGATAATATTCCGGTTAATTGTTAAATTAGATATCATCACTAATACACAGGTGATAATATTCCAGTTAATTGTTAAATTAGATGTCATCACTAATACACAGGTGATAATATTCCAGTTAATTGTTAAATTAGATGTCATCACTAATACACAGGGGATAATATTCCAGTTAATTGTTAAATTAGATGTCATCACTAATACACAGGTGATAATATTCCAGTTAATTGCTAAACTAGATGTCATCACTAAAACACAGGTGATAATATTCCAGTTAATTGTTCAATTAGATGTCATCACTGATACACAAGGGATAATATTCCAGTTAATTGTTAAATTAGATGTCATCACTAATACACAGGTGATAATATTCCAGTTAATTGTTAAATTAGATATCATCACTAATACACAGGTGATAATATTCCAGTTAATTGTTTAATTAGATGTCATCACTAATACACAGGTGATAATATTCCAGTTAATTGTTAAATTAGATATCATCACTAATACACAGGGGATAATATTCAAGTTAATTGTTAAATTAGATGTCATCAGTAATGCACAGATGATACTATTCCAGTTAATTGTTAATTTAGATGTCATCACTAATACACAGGTGATAATATTCCAGTGAACTGTTAAATTAGATATCATTACTAATACACAGGTGATAATATTCCAGTTAATTGTTAAATTAGATATCATCACTAATACACAGGTGATAATATTCCAGTTAATTGTTAAATTGGATGTCATCACTAATACACAGGTGATAATATTCCAGTAAATTGTTAAATTAGATGTCATCACTAATACACAGGTGATAATATTCCAGTTAATTGTTAAATTAGATGTCATCACTAATACGCAGGTGATAATATTCCGGTTAATTGTTAAATTAGATATCATCACTAATACACAGGTGATAATATTCCAGTTAATTGTTAAATTAGATGTCATCACTAATACACAGGTGATAATATTCCAGTTAATTGTTAAATTAGATGTCATCACTAATACACAGGGGATAATATTCCAGTTAATTGTTAAATTAGATGTCATCACCAATACACAGGCGATAATATTCCAGTTAATTGTTAAATTAGTTGTCATCACTAATACACAGGTGATAATATTCCAGTTAATTGTTAAATTAGATGTCATCACTAATACACAGGTGATAATATTCCAGTTAATTGTTAAATTAGATGTCATCACTAATACACAGGGGATAATATTCCAGTTAATTGTTAAAGTAGATATCATCACGAATACGCAGGTGATAATATTCCGGTTAATTGTTAAATTAGATATCATCACTAATACACAGTTCATAATATTCCAGTTAATTGTTAAATTAGATGTCATCACTGATACACAGGGGATAATATTCCGGTTAATTGTTAAATTAGCTGTCATCACTGATACACAGGTGAGAATATTCCAGTTAATTGTTAAATTCGATGTCATCACTAATACACAGGTGATAATATTCCAGTTAATTGTTAAATTAGATGTCATCACTAATACACAGGGGATAATATTCCAGTTAATTGTTAAATTAGATGTCATCACTAATACACAGGTGATAATATTCCAGTTAATTGTTAAATTAGATATCATCACTAATACACAGGTGATAATATTCCAGTTAATTGTTAAATTAGATATCATCACTAATACATAGGTGATAATATTCCAGTTAATTGTTAAATTAGATATCATCACTAATACACAGGGGATAATATTCCAGTTAATTGTTAAATTAGATGTCATCACTAATACACAGGGGATAATATTCCGGTTAATTGTTAAATTAGATATCATCACTAATACACAGGGGATAATATTCCAGTTAATTGTTAATTTAGATATCATCACTAATACACAGGTGATAATATTCCAGTTAATTGTTAAATTAGATGTCATCAGTAATACACAGATGATAATATTCCAGTTAATTGTTAAATTAGATGTCATCACTAATACACAGCTGATAATATTCCAGTTAATTGTTCAATTAGATGTCATCACTAATACACAGGTGATAATATTCCAGTTAATTGTTAAATTAGATGTCATCACTAATACACAGGTGATAATATTCCAGTTAATTGTTAAATTAGATATCATCACTAATACAAAGGTGATAATATTCCAGTTAATTGTTAAATTAGATATCATCACTAATACATAGGTGATAATATTCCAGTTAATTGTTAAATTAGATATCATCACTAATACACAGGGGATAATATTCCAGTTAATTGTTAAATTTGATGTCATCACTAATACACAGGGGATAATATTCCAGTTAATTGTTAAATTAGATATCATCACTAATACACAGGGGATAATATTCCAGTTAATTGTTAAATTAGATATCATCACTAATACACAGGTGATAATATTCCAGTTAATTGTTAAATTAGATGTCATCAGTAATACACAGATGATAATATTCCAGTTAATTGTTAAATTAGATGTCATCACTAATACACAGCTGATAATATTCCAGTTAATTGTTCAATTAGATGTCATCACTAATACACAGGTGATAATATTCCAGTTAATTGTTAAATTAGATGTCATCACTAATACACAGGTGATAATATTCCAGTTAATTGTTAAATTAGATGTCATCACTAATGCACAGGTGATAATATTCCAGTTAATTGTTAAATTAGATGTCATCACTAATGCACAGGGGATAATATTCCAGTTAATTGTTAAATTCGATGTCATCACTAATACACAGGGGATAATATTCCAGTTAATTGTTAAATTAGATATCATCACTAATACACAGGGGATAATATTCCAGTTAATTGTTAAATTAGATGTCATCACTAATACACAGGGGATAATATTCCAGTTAATTGTTAAATTAGATGTCATCACTAACGCACAGGGGATAATATTCCAGTTAATTGTTAAATTAGATGTCATCACTAATACACAGGGGATAATATTCCAGTGAATTGTTAAATTAGATATCATCACTAATACACAGGTGATAATATTCCAGTTAATTGTTAAATTAGATGTCATCACTAATACACAGGGGATAATATTCCAGTTAATTGTTAAATTAGATGTCATCACTAATACACAGGTGATAATATTCCAGTTAATTGTTAAATTAGATGTCATCACTAATACACAGGTGATAATATTCCAGTTAATTGTTAAATTAGATGTCATCACTAATACACAGGGGATAATATTCCAGTTAATTGTTAAATTAGATGTCATCACGAATACGCAGGTGATAATATTCCGGTTAATTGTTAAATTAGATATCATCACTAATACGCAGGTGATAATATTCCAGTTAATTGTTAAATTAGATGTCATCACTAATACACAGGTGATAATATTCCAGTTAATTGTTAAATTAGATGTCATCACTAATACACAGGGGATAATATTCCAGTTAATTGTTAAATTAGATGTCATCACTAATACACAGGGGATAATATTCCAGTTAATTGTTAAATTAGATGTCATCACTAATACACAGGTGATAATATTCCAGTTAATTGCTAAACTAGATGTCATCACTAAAACACAGGTGATAATATTCCAGTTAATTGTTAAATTAGATGTCATCACTAATACACAGGTGATAATATTCCAGTTAATTGTTAAATTAGATGTCATCACTAATACACAGGGGATAATATTCCAGTTAATTGTTAAATTAGATATCATCACTAATACACAGGTGATAATATTCCAGTTAATTGTTAAATTAGATGTCATCGCTAATACACAGGGGATAATATTCAAGTTAATTGTTAAATTAGATGTCATCAGTAATGCACAGATGATACTATTCCAGTTAATTGTTAAATTAGATATCATCACTAATACACAGGTGATAATATTCCAGTGAACTGTTAAATTAGATATCATCACTAATACACAGGTGATAATATTCCAGTTAATTGTTAAATTAGATATCATCACTAATACACAGGTGATAATATTCCAGTTAATTGTTAAATTAGATGTCATCACTAATACACAGGTGATAATATTCCAGTAAATTGTTAAATTAGATGTCATCACTAATACACAGGTGATAATATTCCAGTTAATTGTTAAATTAGATGTCATCACTAATACGCAGGTGATAATATTCCGGTTAATTGTTAAATTAGATATCATCACTAATACACAGGTGATAATATTCCAGTTAATTGTTAAATTAGATGTCATCACTAATACACAGGTGATAATATTCCAGTTAATTGTTAAATTAGATGTCATCACTAATACACAGGGGATAATATTCCAGTTAATTGTTAAATTAGTTGTCATCACTAATACACAGGTGATAATATTCCCGTTAATTGTTAAATTAGATGTCATCACTAATACACAGGTGATAATATTCCAGTTAATTGTTAAATTAGATGTCATCACTAATACACAGGGGATAATATTCCAGTTAATTGTTAAAGTAGATGTCATCACGAATACGCAGGTGATAATATTCCGGTTAATTGTTAAATTAGATATCATCACTGATACACAGGGGATAATATTCCGGTTAATTGTTAAATTAGATGTCATCACTGATACACAGGTGAGAATATTCCAGTTAATTGTTAAATTCGATGTCATCACTGATACACAGGTGATAATATTCCAGTTAATTGTTAAATTAGATGTCATCACTAATACACAGGGGATAATATTCCAGTTAATTGTTAAATTAGATGTCATCACTAATACACAGGTGATAATATTCCAGTTAATTGTTAAATTAGATATCATCACTAATACACAGGTGATAATATTCCAGTTAATTGTTAAATTAGATATCATCACTAATACATAGGTGATAATATTCCAGTTAATTGTTAAATTAGATATCATCACTAATACACAGGGGATAATATTCCAGTTAATTGTTAAATTAGATGTCATCACTAATACACAGGGGATAATATTCCGGTTAATTGTTAAATTAGATATCATCACTAATACACAGGGGATAATATTCCAGTTAATTGTTAATTTAGATATCATCACTAATACACAGGTGATAATATTCCAGTTAATTGTTAAATTAGATGTCATCAGTAATACACAGATGATAATATTCCAGTTAATTGTTAAATTAGATGTCATCACTAATACACAGCTGATAATATTCCAGTTAATTGTTCAATTAGATGTCATCACTAATACACAGGTGATAATATTCCAGTTAATTGTTAAATTAGATGTCATCACTAATACACAGGTGATAATATTCCAGTTAATTGTTAAATTAGATGTCATCACTAATGCACAGGTGATAATATTCCAGTTAATTGTTAAATTAGATGTCTTCACTAATACACAGGTGATAATATTCCAGTTAATTGTTAAATTAGATGTCATCACTAATACACAGAGGATAATATTCCAGTTAATTGTTAAATTAGATGTCATCACTAATACACAGGTGATAATATTCCAGTTAATTGCTAAATTAGATGTCATCACTAATACACAGGTGATAATATTCCAGTTAATTGTTAAATTAGATGTCATCACTAATACACAGGTGATAATATTCCAGTTAATTGTTCAATTAGATGTCATCACTGATACACAGGGGATAATATTCCAGTTAATTGCTAAATTAGATGTCATCACTGATACACAGGTGATAATATTCCAGTTAATTGTTAAATTAGATGTCGTCACTAATACACAGGTGATAATATTCCAGTTAATTGTTAAATTAGATATCATCACTAATACACAGGTGATAATATTCCAGTTAATTGTTAAATTAGATATCATCACTAATACACAGGTGATAATATTCCAGTTAATTGTTAAATTAGATATCATCACTAATACATAGGTGATAATATTCCAGTTAATTGTTAAATTAGATATCATCACTAATACACAGGGGATAATATTCCAGTTAATTGTTAAATTAGATATCATCACTAATACACAGGTGATAATATTCCAGTTAATTGTTAAATTAGATGTCATCAGTAATACACAGATGATAATATTCCAGTTAATTGTTAAATTAGATGTCATCACTAATACACAGCTGATAATATTCCAGTTAATTGTTCAATTAGATGTCATCACTAATACACAGGTGATAATATTCCAGTTAATTGTTAAATTACATGTCATCACTAATACACAGGTGATAATATTCCAGTTAATTGTTAAATTAGATGTCATCACTAATACACAGGTGATAATATTCCAGTTAATTGTTAAATTAGATGTCATCACTAATACACAGGTGATAATATTCCAGTTAA
This sequence comes from Heterodontus francisci, assembly GCF_036365525.1. Lineage (NCBI taxonomy): Eukaryota > Metazoa > Chordata > Chondrichthyes > Heterodontiformes > Heterodontidae > Heterodontus > Heterodontus francisci. Next base: position 124,676 of record NW_027141683.1, read on the forward strand.
TTGTTAAATTAGATGTCATCACTAATACACAGGTGATAATATTCCAGTTAATTGCTAAATTAGATGTCATCACTAATACACAGGGGATAATATTCCAGTTAATTGTTAAATTAGATGTCATCACTAATACACAGCTGATAATATTCCAGTTAATTGTTCAATTAGATGTCATCACTAATACACAGAGGATAATATTCCAGTTAATTGTTAAATTAGATGTCATCACTAATACACAGGTGATAATATTCCAGTTAATTGTTAAATTAGATGTCATCACTAATGCACAGGTGATAATATTCCAGTTAATTGATAAATTAGATGTCATCACTAATACACAGGTGATAATATTCCAGTTAATTGTTAAATTAGATGTCATCACTATTACACAGGGGATAATATTCCAGTTAATTGTTAAATTAGATGTCATCACTAATACACAGGTGATAATATTCCAGTTAGTTGCTAAATTAGATGTCATCACTAATACACAGGTGATAATATTCCAGTTAATTGTTAAATTAGATGTCATCACTAATACACAGGTGATAATATTCCAGTTAATTGTTAAATTAGATGTCATCACTAATACACAGGGGATAATATTCCAGTTAATTGTTAAATTAGATGTCATCACTAATACACAGGTGATAATATTCCAGTTAATTGCTAAATTAGATGTCATCACTAATACACAGGTGATAATATTCCAGTTAATTGTTAAATTAGATGTCATCACTAATACACAGGGGATAATATTCCAGTTAATTGTTAAATTAGATGTCATCAGTAATACACAGATGATAATATTCCAGTTAATTGTTAAATTAGATGTCATCACTAATACACAGCTGATAATATTCCAGTTAATTGTTCAATTAGATGTCATCACTAATACACAGAGGATAATATTCCAGTTAATTGTTAAATTAGATGTCATCACTAATACACAGGTGATAATATTCCAGTTAATTGTTAAATTAGATGTCATCACTAATGCACAGGTGATAATATTCCAGTTAATTGATAAATTAGATGTCATCACTAATACACAGGTGATAATATTCCAGTTAATTGTTAAATTAGATGTCATCACTATTACACAGGGGATAATATTCCAGTTAATTGTTAAATTAGATGTCATCACTAATACACAGGTGATAATATTCCAGTTAGTTGCTAAATTAGATGTCATCACTAATACACAGGTGATAATATTCCAGTTAATTGTTAAATTAGATGTCATCACTAATACACAGGTGATAATATTCCAGTTAATTGTTCAATTAGATGTCATCACTGATACACAGGGGATAATATTCCAGTTAATTGTTAAATTAGATGTCATCACTGATACACAGGTGATAATATTACAGTTAATTGTTAAATTAGATGTCATCACTAATACACAGGGGATAATATTCCAGTTAATTGTTAAATTAGATATCATCACTCACACTCAGGTGATAATATTCCAGTTAATTGTTAAATTAGATGTCGTCACTAATACACAGGGGATAATATTCCAATTAATTGTTAAATTAGATGTCCTCACTAATACACAGGGGATAATATTCCAGTTAATTGTTAAATTAGATGTCATCACTAATACACAGGGGATAATATTCCAGTTAATTGTTAAATTAGATGTCATCAGTAATACACAGATGATACTATTCCAGTTAATTGTTAAATTAGATGTCATCACTAAAACACAGGGGATAATATTCCAGTGAATTGTTAAATTAGATGTCATCACGAATACGCAGGTGATAATATTCCGGTTAATTGTTAAATTAGATATCATCACTAATACACAGGTGATAATATTCCAGTTAATTGTTTAAATTAGATGTCATCACTAATACACAGGTGATAATATTCCAGTTAATTGTTAAATTAGATGTCATCAGTAATACACAGATGATACTATTCCAGTTAATTGTTAAATTAGATGTCATCACTAAAACACAGGGGATAATATTCCAGTGAATTGTTAAATTAGATGTCATCACGAATACACAGATGATACTATTCCAGTTAATTGTTAAATTAGATATCATCACTAATACACAGGTGATAATATTCCAGTTAATTGTTTAAATTAGATGTCATCACTAATACACAGGTGATAATATTCCAGTTAATTGTTAAATTAGATGTCATCACTAATACACAGGTGATAATATTCCAGTTAATTGTTAAATTAGATGTCATCACTAATACACAGGGGGTAATATTCCAGTTAATTGTTAAATTAGTTGTCATCACTAATACACAGGTGATAATATTCCAGTTAATTGTTAAATTAGATGTCATCACTAATACACAGGTGATAATGTTCCAGTTAATTGTTAAATTAGATGTCATCACTAATACACAGGGGATAATATTCCAGTTAATTGTTAAATTAGATGTCATCACGAATACGCAGGTGATAATATTCCGGTTAATTGTTAAATTAGATATCATCACTAATACACAGGTCATAATATTCCAGTTAATTGTTAAATTAGATGTCATCACTAATACACAGGTGATAATATTCCGGTTAATTGTTAAATTAGATGTCATCACTAATACACAGGTGATAATATTCCAGTTAATTGTTAAATTAGATGTCATCACTAATACACAGGTGATAATATTCCAGATAATTGTTAAATTAGATGTCATCACTAATACACAGGTGATAATATTCCAGTTAATTGTTCAATTAGATGTCATCACTGATACACAGGGGATAATATTCCAGTTAATTGTTAAATTAGATGTCATCAATGATACACAGGTGATAATATTACAGTTAATTGTTAAATTCGATGTCATCACTAATACACAGGTGATAATATTCCAGTTAATTGTTAAATTAAATGTCATCACTAATACACAGGGGATAATATTCCAGTTAATTGTTAAATTAGATATCATCACTAATACACAGGTGATAATATTCCAGTTAATTGTTAAATTAGATATCATCACTAATACACAGGTGATAATATTCCAGTTAATTGTTAAATTAGATATCATCACTAATACATAGATGATAATATTCCAGTTAATTGTTAAATTAGATATCATCACTAATACACAGGGGATAATATTCCAGTTAATTGTTAAATTAGATATCATCACTAATACACAGGTGATAATATTCCAGTTAATTGTTAAATTAGATGTCATCAGTAATACACAGATGATAATATTCCAGTTAATTGTTAAATTAGATGTCATCACTAATACACAGCTGATAATATTCCAGTTAATTGTTCAATTAGATGTCATCACTAATACACAGGTGATAATATTCCAGTTAATTGTCAAATTACATGTCATCACTAATGCACAGGTGGTAATATTCCAGTTAATTGTTAAATTAGATATCATCACCAATACACAGGTGATAATATTCCAGTTAATTGTTAAATTAGATGTCATCACTAATACACAGGTGATAATATTCCAGTTAATTGTTAAATTAGATGTCATCACTAATACACAGGGTATAATATTCCAGTTAATTGTTAAATTAGATGTCATCACTAATACACAGGTGATAATATTCCAGTTAATTGCTAAATTAGATGTCATCACTAATACACAGGTGATAATATTCCAGTTAATTGTTAAATTAGATGTCATCACTAATTTTCTTTCTTTTTTTCTTTTGGGCCTCCTTATCTCGAGAGACAATGGATACGCGCCTGGAGGTGGTCAGTGGTTTGTGAAGCAGCGCCTGGAGTGGCTATAAAGGCCAATTGTGGAGTGACAGGCTCTTCCACAGGTGCTGCAGAGATATTTGTTTGTTGGGGCTGTTGCACAGTTGGCTCTCCCCTTGCGCCTCTGTCTTTTTTCCTGCCAACTACTAAGTCTCTTCGACTCGCCACAATTTAGCCCTGTCTTTATGGCTGCCCGCCAGCTCTGGCGAATGCTGGCAACTGACTCCCACGACTTGTGATCAATGTCACACGATTTCATGTCGCGTTTGCAGACGTCTTTATAACGGAGACATGGACGGCCGGTGGGTCTGGTACCAGTGGCGAGCTCGCTGTACAATGTGTCTTTGGGGATCCTGCCATCTTCCATGCGGCTCACATGGCCAAGCCATCTCAAGCGCCGCTGACTCAGTAGTGTGTATAAGCTGGGGGTGTTGGCCGCTTCAAGGACTTCTGTGTTGGAGATATAGTCCTGCCACCTGATGCACAGGGGATAATATTCCAGTTAATTGTTAAATTAGGTGCCATCACTAATACACAGGTGATAATATTCCAGTTAATTGTTAAATTAGATGTCATCACTTATACACAGGGGATAATATACCAGTTAATTGTTAAATTAAATGTCATCACTAATACACAGGTGATAATATTCCAGTTAATTGTTAAATTAGATATGATCACTAATACACAGGTGATAATATTCCAGTTAATTGTTAAATTGGATGTCATCACTAATACACAGGTGATAATATTCCAGTTAATTGTTAAATTAGATGTCATCACTAATACACAGGTGATAATATTCCAGTAAATTGTTAAATTAGATGTCATCACTAATACACAGGGGATAATATTCCAGTTAATTGTTAAATTAGATATCATCACTAATACACAGGTGACAATATTCAAGTTCATTGTTAAATTAGATATCATCACTAATACACAGGGGATAATATTCCAGTTAATTGTTCAATGAGATATCATCACTAATACACAGGTGATAATATTCCGGTTAATTGTTAAATTAGATATCATCACTAATACACAGGTGATAATATTCCAGTTAATTGTTAAATTAGATATCACCACTAATACACAGGGGATAATATTCCAGTTAATTGTTAAATTAGATGTCATCACTAATACATAGGGGATAATATTCCAGTTAATTCTTATATTAGATATCATCACTAATACACAGGTGATAATATTCCAGTTAATTGTTAAATTAGATATCAACACTAATACACAGGTGATAATATTCCAGTTAATTGTTAAATTAGATATCATCACTAATACACAGGTGATAATATTCCTGTTAATTGTTAAATTAGATATCATCACAAATACACAGGAGATAATATTCCAGTTAATTGTTAAATTAGATATCATCACTAGTGCACAGGTGATAATATTCCAGTTAATAGTTAAATTAGATATCATCACTAATGCACAGGGGATAATATTCCAGTTAGTTGTTAAATTAGATATCATCACTAATGCACAGGTGATAATATTCCAGTTAATTGTTAAATTAGATGTCATCACTAATACACAGGTGATAATATTCCATTTAATTGTTAAATTAGATGTCATCACTAGTGCACAGGTGATAATATTCCAGTTAATAGTTAAATTAGATATCATCACTAATGCACAGGGGATAATATTCCAGTTAGTTGTTAAATTAGATATCATCACTAATGCACAGGTGATAATATTCCAGTTAATTGTTAAATTAGATGTCATCACTAATACACAGGTGATAATATTCCAGTTAATTGTTAAATTAGATGTCATCACTAATACACAGGTGATAATATTCCAGTTAATTGTTAAATTAGATGTCATCACTAATACACAGGTAATAATATTCCTGTTAATTGTAAAATTATATGTCATCACTAATACACATGGGATAATATTCCAGTTAATTGTTAAATTAGATATCATCACTAATACACAGGTGATAATATTCCAGTTAATTGTTAAATTAGATATCATCACTAATACACAGGTGATAATATTCCAGTTAATTGTTAAATTAGATGTCATCACTAAAACACAGGTGATAATATTCCAGTTAATTGTTAAATTAGATGTCATCACTAATACACAGGGGATAATATTCCAGTTAATTGTTAAATTAGATGTCATCACTAATACATAGGGGATAATATTCCAGTTAATTGTTAAATTAGATGTCATCACTAATTTTCTTTCTTTTTTTCTTTTGGGCCTCCTTATCTCGAGAGACAATGGATACGCGCCTGGAGGTGGTCAGTGGTTTGTGAAGCAGCGCCTGGAGTGGCTATAAAGGCCAATTGTGGAGTGACAGGCTCTTCCACAGGTGCTGCAGAGATATTTGTTTGTTGGGGCTGTTGCACAGTTGGCTCTCCCCTTGCGCCTCTGTCTTTTTTCCTGCCAACTACTAAGTCTCTTCGACTCGCCACAATTTAGCCCTGTCTTTATGGCTGCCCGCCAGCTCTGGCGAATGCTGGCAACTGACTCCCACGACTTGTGATCAATGTCACACGATTTCATGTCGCGTTTGCAGACGTCTTTATAACGGAGACATGGACGGCCGGTGGGTCTGGTACCAGTGGCGACCTCGCTGTACAATGTGTCTTTGGGGATCCTGCCATCTTCCATGCGGCTCACATGGCCAAGCCATCTCAAGCGCCGCTGACTCAGTAGTGTGTATAAGCTGGGGGTGTTGGCCGCTTCAAGGACTTCTGTGTTGGAGATATAGTCCTGCCAACTGATGCACAGGGGATAATATTCCAGTTAATTGTTAAATTGGATGTCATCACTAATACACAGGTGATAATATTCCAGTTAATTGTTAAATTAGATGTCATCACTAATACACAGGTGATAATATTCCAGTTAATTGTTAAATTAGATGTCATCACTAATACACAGGTGATAATATTCCAGTTAATTGTTAAATTAGATATGATCACTAATACACAGGTGATAATATTCCAGTTAATTGTTAAATTAGATATCATCACTAATACACAGGTGACAATATTCAAGTTCATTGTTAAATTAGATATCATCACTAATACACAGGGGATAATATTCCAGTTAATTGTTCAATGAGATATCATCACTAATACACAGGTGATAATATTCCGGTTAATTGTTAAATTAGATATCATCACTAATACACAGGTGATAATATTCCAGTTAATTGTTAAATTAGATATCATCACTAATAAACAGGGGATAATATTCCAGTTAATTGTTAAATTAGATATCATCACGAATAGACAGGAGATAATATTCCAGTTAATTGTTAAATTAGATATCAACACTAATACACAGGTGATAATATTCCAGTTAATTGTTAAATTAGATATCATCACTAATACACAGGTGATAATATTCCTGTTAATTGTTAAATTAGATATCATCACGAATAGACAGGAGATAATATTCCATTTAATTGTTAAATTAGATGTCATCACTAGTGCACAGGTGATAATATTCCAGTTAATAGTTAAATTAGATATCATCACTAATGCACAGGGGATAATATTCCAGTTAGTTGTTAAATTAGATATCATCACTAATGCACAGGTGATAATATTCCAGTTAATTGTTAAATTAGATGTCATCACTAATACACAGGTGATAATATTCCAGTTAATTGTTAAATTAGATGTCATCACTAATACACAGGTGATAATTTTCCAGTTAATTGTTAAATTAGATATCATCACTAATACACAGGTGATAATATTCCAGTTAATTGTTAAATTAGATATCATCACTAATACACAGGTGATAATATTCCAGTTAATTGTTAAATTAGATATCATCACTAATTCACAGGTAATAATATTCCTGTTAATTGTAAAATTAGATGTCATCACTAATACACATGGGATAATATTCCAGTTAATTGTTAAATTAGATATCATCACTAATACACAGGTGATAATATTCCAGTTAATTGTTAAATTAGATATCATCACTAATACACAGGTGATAATATTCCAGTTAATTGTTAAATTAGATGTCATCACTAATACACAGGGGATAATATTCCAGTTAATTCTTAAATTAGATATCATCACTAATACACAGGTGATAATATTCCAGTTAATTGTTGAATTAGATATCATCACTAATACACAGGTGATAATATTCCTGTTAATTGTTAAATTAGATATCATCACGAATAGACAGGTGATAATATTCCAGTTAATTGTTAAATTAGATGTCATCACTAGTGCACAGGTGATAATATTCCAGTTAATTGTTAAATTAGATATCATCACTAATACACAGGTGATAATATTCCAGTTAATTGTTAAATTAGATATCATCACTAATACACAGGTGATAATATTCCAGTTAATTGTTGAATTAGATATCATCACTAATACACAGGTGATAATATTCCTGTTAATTGTTAAATTAGATATCATCACGAATAGACAGGTGATAATATTCCAGTTAATTGTTAAATTAGATGTCATCACTAGTGCACAGGTGATAATATTCCAGTTAATTGTTAAATTAGATATCATCACTAATACACAGGTGATAATATTCCAGTTAATTGTTAAATTAGATATCATCACTAATGCACAGGGGATAATATTCCAGTACGTTGTTAAATTAGATATCATCACTAATACACAGGTGATAATATTCCAGTTAATTGTTAAATTAGATGTCATCACGAATACACAGGTGATAATATTCCAGTTAATTGTTAAATTAGATATCAACACTAATACACAGGTGATAATATTCCAGTTAATTGTTAAATTAGATGTCATCACTAATTTTCTTTCTTTTTTTCTTTTGGGCCTCCTTATCTCGAGAGACAATGGATACGCGCCTGGAGGTGGTCAGTGGTTTGTGAAGCAGCGCCTGGAGTGGCTATAAAGGCCAATTGTGGAGTGACAGGCTCTTCCACAGGTGCTGCAGAGATATTTGTTTGTTGGGGCTGTTGCACAGTTGGCTCTCCCCTTGCGCCTCTGTCTTTTTTCCTGCCAACTACTAAGTCTCTTCGACTCGCCACAATTTAGCCCTGTCTTTATGGCTGCCCGCCAGCTCTGGCGAATGCTGGCAACTGACTCCCACGACTTGTGATCAATGTCACACGATTTCATGTCGCGTTTGCAGACGTCTTTATAACGGAGACATGGACGGCCGGTGGGTCTGGTACCAGTGGCGAGCTCGCTGTACAATGTGTCTTTGGGGATCCTGCCATCTTCCATGCGGCTCACATGGCCAAGCCATCTCAAGCGCCGCTGACTCAGTAGTGTGTATAAGCTGGGGGTGTTGGCCGCTTCAAGGACTTCTGTGTTGGAGATATAGTCCTGCCACCTGATGCACAGGGGATAATATTCCAGTTAATTGTTAAATTAGGTGCCATCACTAATACACAGGTGATAATATTCCAGTTAATTGTTAAATTAGATGTCATCACTTATACACAGGGGATAATATTCCAGTTAATTGTTAAATTAAATGTCATCACTAATACACAGGTGATAATATTCCAGTTAATTGTTAAATTAGATATGATCACTAATACACAGGTGATAATATTCCAGTTAATTGTTAAATTGGATGTCATCACTAATACACAGGTGATAATATTCCAGTTAATTGTTAAATTAGATGTCATCACTAATACACAGGTGATAATATTCCAGTAAATTGTTAAATTAGATGTCATCACTAATACACAGGGGATAATATTCCAGTTAATTGTTAAATTAGATATCATCACTAATACACAGGTGACAATATTCAAGTTCATTGTTAAATTAGATATCATCACTAATACACAGGGGATAATATTCCAGTTAATTGTTCAATGAGATATCATCACTAATACACAGGTGATAATATTCCGGTTAATTGTTAAATTAGATATCATCACTAATACACAGGTGATAATATTCCAGTTAATTGTTAAATTAGATGTCATCACTAATACATAGGGGATAATATTCCAGTTAATTCTTATATTAGATATCATCACTAATACACAGGTGATAATATTCCAGTTAATTGTTAAATTAGATATCAACACTAATACACAGGTGATAATATTCCAGTTAATTGTTAAATTAGATATCATCACTAATACACAGGTGATAATATTCCTGTTAATTGTTAAATTAGATATCATCACGTATAGACAGGTGATAATATTCCATTTAATTGTTAAATTAGATGTCATCACTAGTGCACAGGTGATAATATTCCAGTTAATAGTTAAATTAGATATCATCACTAATGCACAGGGGATAATATTCCAGTTAGTTGTTAAATTAGATATCATCACTAATGCACAGGTGATAATATTCCAGTTAATTGTTAAATTAGATGTCATCACTAATACACAGGTGATAATATTCCAGTTAATTGTTAAATTAGATGTCATCACTAATACACAGGTGATAATATTCCAGTTAATTGTTAAATTAGATGTCATCACTAATACACAGGTAATAATATTCCTGTTAATTGTTAAATTAGATATCATCACTAATACACAGGTGATAATATTCCAGTTAATTGTTAAATTAGATATCATCACTAATACACAGGTGATAATATTCCAGTTAATTGTTAAATTAGATATCATCACTAATTCACAGGTAATAATATTCCTGTTAATTGTAAAATTAGATGTCATCACTAATACACATGGGATAATATTCCAGTTAATTGTTAAATTAGATATCATCACTAATACACAGGTGATAATATTCCAGTTAATTGTTAAATTAGATATCATCACTAATACACAGGTGATAATATTCCAGTTAATTGTTAAATTAGATATCATCACTAATACACAGGGGATAATATTCCAGTTAATTCTTAAATTAGATATCATCACTAATACACAGGTGATAATATTCCAGTTAATTGTTGAATTAGATATCATCACTAATACACAGGGGATAATATTCCAGTTAATTGTTAAATTAGATATCATCACTAATACACAGGTGATAATATTCCAGTTAATTGTTAAATTAGATATCATCACTAATACACAGGTGATAATATTCCAGTTAATTGTTAAATTAGATGTCATCACTAATACACAGGTGATAATATTCCAGTTAATTGTTAAATTAGATATCATCACTAATACACAGGTGATAATATTCCAGTTAATTGTTAAATTAGATGTCATCACTAATACACAGGTGATAATATTCCTGTTAATTGTTAAATTAGATATCATCACGAATAGACAGGTGATAATATTCCAGTTAATTGTTAAATTAGATGTCATCACTAGTGCACAGGTGATAATATTCCAGTTAATAGTTAAATTAGATATCATCACTAATGCACAGGGGATAATATTCCAGTACGTTGTTAAATTAGATATCATCACTAATACACAGGTGATAATATTCCAGTTAATTGTTAAATTAGATGTCATCACGAATACACAGGTGATAATATTCCAGTTAATTGTTAAATTAGATATCAACACTAATACACAGGTGATAATATTCCAGTTAATTGTTAAATTAGATGTCATCACTAATTTTCTTTCTTTTTTTCTTTTGGGCCTCCTTATCTCGAGAGACAATGGATACGCGCCTGGAGGTGGTCAGTGGTTTGTGAAGCAGCGCCTGGAGTGGCTATAAAGGCCAATTGTGGAGTGACAGGCTCTTCCACAGGTGCTGCAGAGATATTTGTTTGTTGGGGCTGTTGGACAGTTGGCTCTCCCCTTGCGCCTCTGTCTTTTTTCCTGCCAACTACTAAGTCTCTTCGACTCGCCACAATTTAGCCCTGTCTTTATGGCTGCCCGCCAGCTCTGGCGAATGCTGGCAACTGACTCCCACGACTTGTGATCAATGTCACACGATTTCATGTCGCGTTTGCAGACGTCTTTATAACGGAGACATGGACGGCCGGTGGGTCTGGTACCAGTGGCGAGCTCGCTGTACAATGTGTCTTTGGGGATCCTGCCATCTTCCATGCGGCTCACATGGCCAAGCCATCTCAAGCGCCGCTGACTCAGTAGTGTGTATAAGCTGGGGGTGTTGGCCGCTTCAAGGACTTCTGTGTTGGAGATATAGTCCTGCCACCTGATGCACAGGGGATAATATTCCAGTTAATTGTTAAATTAGGTGCCATCACTAATACACAGGTGATAATATTCCAGTTAATTGTTAAATTAGATGTCATCACTTATACACAGGGGATAATATTCCAGTTAATTGTTAAATTAAATGTCATCACTAATACACAGGTGATAATATTCCAGTTAATTGTTAAATTAGATATGATCACTAATACACAGGTGATAATATTCCAGTTAATTGTTAAATTAGATGTCATCACTAATACACAGGTGATAATATTCCAGTAAATTGTTAAATTAGATGTCATCACTTATACACAGGGGATAATATTCCAGTTAATTGTTAAATTAAATGTCATCACTAATACACAGGTGATAATATTCCAGTTAATTGTTAAATTAGATATGATCACTAATACACAGGTGATAATATTCCAGTTAATTGTTAAATTGGATGTCATCACTAATACACAGGTGATAATATTCCAGTTAATTGTTAAATTAGATGTCATCACTAATACACAGGTGATAATATTCCAGTTAATTGTTAAATTAGATATGATCACTAATACACAGGTGATAATATTCCAGTTAATTGTTAAATTGGATGTCATCACTAATACACAGGGGATAATATTCCAGTTAATTGTTAAATTAGATATCATCACTAATACACAGGTGACAATATTCAAGTTCATTGTTAAATTAGATATCATCACTAATACACAGGGGATAATATTCCAGTTAATTGTTCAATGAGATATCATCACTAATACACAGGTGATAATATTCCAGTTAATTGTTAAATTAGATATCACCACTAATACACAGGGGATAATATTCCAGTTAATTGTTAAATTAGATGTCATCACTAATACATAGGGGATAATATTCCAGTTAATTCTTATATTAGATATCATCACTAATACACAGGTGATAATATTCCAGTTAATTGTTAAATTAGATATCAACACTAATACACAGGTGATAATATTCCAGTTAATTGTTAAATTAGATATCATCACTAATACACAGGTGATAATATTCCTGTTAATTGTTAAATTAGATATCATCACGTATAGACAGGTGATAATATTCCATTTAATTGTTAAATTAGATGTCATCACTAGTGCACAGGTGATAATATTCCAGTTAATAGTTAAATTAGATATCATCACTAATGCACAGGGGATAATATTCCAGTTAGTTGTTAAATTAGATATCATCACTAATGCACAGGTGATAATATTCCAGTTAATTGTTAAATTAGATGTCATCACTAATACACAGGTGATAATATTCCAGTTAATTGTTAAATTAGATGTCATCACTAATACACAGGTGATAATATTCCAGTTAATTGTTAAATTAGATGTCATCACTAATACACAGGTAATAATATTCCTGTTAATTGTAAAATTAGATGTCATCACTAATACACATGGGATAATATTCCAGTTAATTGTTAAATTAGATATGATCACTAATACACAGGTGATAATATTCCAGTTAATTGTTAAATTAGATATCATCACTAATACACAGGTGATAATATTCCAGTTAATTGTTAAATTAGATGTCATCACTAAAACACAGGTGATAATATTCCAGTTAATTGTTAAATTAGATGTCATCACTAATACACAGGGGATAATATTCCAGTTAATTCTTAAATTAGATATCATCACTAATACACAGGTGATAATATTCCAGTTAATTGTTAAATTAGATGTCATCACTAATACACAGGTGATAATATTCCAGTTAATTGTTAAATTAGATGTCATCACTAATTTTCTTTCTTTTTTTCTTTTGGGCCTCCTTATCTCGAGAGACAATGGATACGCGCCTGGAGGTGGTCAGTGGTTTGTGAAGCAGCGCCTGGAGTGGCTATAAAGGCCAATTCTGGAGTGACAGGCTCTTCCACAGGTGCTGCAGAGATATTTGTTTGTTGGGGCTGTTGCACAGTTGACTCTCCCCTTGCGCCTCTGTCTTTTTTCCTGCCAACTACTAAGTCTCTTCGACTCGCCACAATTTAGCCCTGTCTTTATGGCTGCCCGCCAGCTCTGGCGAATGCTGGCAACTGACTCCCACGACCTGTGATCAATGTCACACGATTTCATGTCGCGTTTGCAGACGTCTTTATAACGGAGACATGGACGGCCGGTGGGTCTGATACCAGTGGCGAGCTCGCTGTACAATGTGTCTTTGGGGATCCTGCCATCTTCCATGCGGCTCACATGGCCAAGCCATCTCAAGCGCCGCTGACTCAGTAGTGTGTATAAGCTGGGGGTGTTGGCCGCTTCAAGGACTTCTGTGTTGGAGATATAGTCCTGCCAACTGATGCACAGGGGATAATATTCCAGTTAATTGTTAAATTGGATGTCATCACTAATACACAGGTGATAATATTCCAGTTAATTGTTAAATTAGATATCATCACTAATACACAGGTGACAATATTCAAGTTCATTGTTAAATTAGATATCATCACTAATACACAGGGGATAATATTCCAGTTAATTGTTAAATTAGATATCATCACTAATACACAGGTGATAATATTCCAGTTAATTGTTAAATTAGATATCATCACTAATAAACAGGGGATAATATTCCAGTTAATTGTTAAATTAGATGTCATCACTAATACATAGGGGATAATATTCCAGTTAATTCTTAAATTAGATATCATCACTAATACACAGGTGATAATATTCCAGTTAATTGTTAAATTAGATATCAACACTAATACACAGGTGATAATATTCCAGTTAATTGTTAAATTAGATATCATCACTAATACACAGGTGATAATATTCCTGTTAATTGTTAAATTAGATATCATCACGAATAGACAGGAGATAATATTCCATTTAATTGTTAAATTAGATGTCATCACTAGTGCACAGGTGATAATATTCCAGTTAATAGTTAAATTAGATATCATCACTAATGCACAGGGGATAATATTCCAGTTAGTTGTTAAATTAGATATCATCACTAATGCACAGGTGATAATATTCCAGTTAATTGTTAAATTAGATGTCATCACTAATACACAGGTGATAATATTCCAGTTAATTGTTAAATTAGATGTCATCACTAATACACAGGTGATAATTTTCCAGTTAATTGTTAAATTAGATATCATCACTAATACACAGGTGATAATATTCCAGTTAATTGTTAAATTAGATATCATCACTAATACACAGGTGATAATATTCCAGTTAATTGTTAAATTAGATATCATCACTAATACACAGGTGATAATATTCCAGTTAATTGTTAAATTAGATATCATCACTAATTCACAGGTAATAATATTCCTGTTAATTGTAAAATTAGATGTCATCACTAATACACATGGGATAATATTCCAGTTAATTGTTAAATTAGATATCATCACTAATACACAGGTGATAATATTCCAGTTAATTGTTAAATTAGATATCATCACTAATACACAGGTGATAATATTCCAGTTAATTGTTAAATTAGATGTCATCACTAATACACAGGGGATAATATTCCAGTTAATTCTTAAATTAGATATCATCACTAATACACAGGTGATAATATTCCAGTTAATTGTTGAATTAGATATCATCACTAATACACAGGTGATAATATTCCTGTTAATTGTTAAATTAGATATCATCACGAATAGACTGGTGATAATATTCCAGTTAATTGTTAAATTAGATGTCATCACTAGTGCACAGGTGATAATATTCCAGTTAATAGTTAAATTAGATATCATCACTAATGCACAGGGGATAATATTCCAGTACGTTGTTAAATTAGATATCATCACTAATACACAGGTGATAATATTCCAGTTAATTGTTAAATTAGATGTCATCACGAATACACAGGTGATAATATTCCAGTTAATTGTTAAATTAGAAGTAATCACTAATACACAGGTGGTAATATTCCAGTTAATTGTTAAATTAGATGTCATCACGAATACACAGGTGATAATATTCCAGTTAATTGTTAAATTAGAAGTCATCACTAATACACAGGTGATAATATTCCAGTTAATTGTTAAATTAGATGTCATCACTAATACACAGGTGATAATATTCCGGTTAATTGTTAAATTAGATATCATCACTAATACAAAGGTGATAATATTCCAGTTAATTGTTAAATTAGATATCATCACTAATACACAGGTGATAATATTCCAGTTAATTGTTAAATTAGATGTCATCACTAAAACACAGGTGCTAATATTCCAGTTAATTGTTAAATTAGATGTCATCACTAATACACAGGTGATAATATTCCAGTTAATTGTTAAATTAGATATCATCACTAATACACAGGTGATAATATTCCAGTTAATAGTTAAATTAGATGTCATCACGAATACACAGGGGATAATATTCCGGTTAATTGTTAAATTAGATGTCATCACTAATACACAGGTGATAATATTCCAGTTAATTGTTAAATTAGATGTCATCACTAATACACAGGGGATAATATCCCAGTTAATTGTTAAATTAGATATCATCACTAATACACAGGGGATAATATTCCAGTTAATTGTAAAATTAGATGTCATCACTAATACACAGGGGATAATATTCCAGTTAATTGTTAAATTAGATGTCATCGCTAATACACAGGGGATAATATTCCAGTTAATTCTTAAATTAGATATCATCATTAATACACAGGTGATAATATTCCAGTTAATTGTTAAATTAGATATCAACACTAATACACAAGTGATAATATTCCAGTTAATTGTTAAATTAGATATCATCACTAATACACAGGTGATAATATTCCTGTTAATTGTTAAATTAGATATCATCACGAATAGACAGGTGATAATATTCCAGTTAATTGTTAAATTAGATGTCATCACTAGTGCACAGGTGATAATATTCCAGTTAATAGTTAAATTAGATATCATCACTAATGCACAGGGGATAATATTCCAGTTAGTTGTTAAATTAGATATCATTACTAATACACAGGTGATAATATTCCAGTTAATTGTTAAATTAGATGTCATCACTAATACACAGGTGATAATATTCCAGTTAATTGTTAAATTAGAAGTCATCACTAAGACACAGGTGATAATATTCCAGTTAATTGTTAAATTAGATGTCATCACTAATACACAGGTGATAATATTCCAGTTAATTGTAAAATTAGATGTCATCACTAATCCACAGGTGATAATATTCCGGTTAATTGTTAAATTAGATATCATCACTAATACAAAGGTGATAATATTCCAGTTAATTGTTAAATTAGATATCATCACTAATACACAGGTGATAATATTCCAGTTAATTTTTAAATTAGATGTCATCACTAAAACGCAGGTGATAATATTCCAGTTAATTGTTAAATTAGATGTCATCACTAATACGCAGGTGATAATATTCCAGTTAATTGTTAAATTAGATATCATCACTAATACACAGGTGATAATATTCCAGTTAATAGTTAAATAAGATGTCATCACGAATACACAGGGGATAATATTCAGGTTAATTGTTAAATTAGATGTCATCACTAATACACAGGTGATAATATTCCAGTTAATTGTTAAATTAGATGTCATCACTAATACACAGGGGTTAATATCCCAGTTAATTGTTAAATTAGATATCATCACTAATACACAGGGATAATATTCCAGTTAATTGTTAAATTAGATGTCATCAATAATACACAGGGGATAATATTCCAGTTAATTGTTAAATTAGATGTCACCACTAATACACAGGTGATTACATTCCAGTTAATTGTTAAATTAGATGTCATCACTAATACACAGGGGATAATATTCCAGTGAATTGTTAAATTAGATATCATCACTAATACACAGGTGATAATATTCCAGTTAATTGTTAAATTAGATGTCATCACTAATACACAGGTGATAATATTCCAGTTAATTGTTAAATTAGATGTCATCACTAATACACAGGGGATAATATTCCCGTTAATTGTTAAATTAGATATCATCACTAATACACAGGTGATAATATTCCAGTTAATTGTTAAATTAGATGTCATCACTAATACACAGGTGATGATATTCCAGTTAATTGTTAAATTAGATGTCATCACTAATACACAGGTGATAATATTCCAGTTAATTGCTAAATTAGATGTCATCACTAATACACAAGGGATAATATTCCAGTTAATTGTTAAATTAGATGTCATCACTAATACACAGGTGATAATATTCCAGTTAATTGTTAAATTAGATGTCATCACTAATACACAGGTGATAATATTCCAGTTAATTGTTAAATTTGATGTCATCACTAATACACAGGGGATAATATTCCAGTTAATTGTTAAATTAGATGTCATCACGAATACGCAGGTGATAATATTCCGGTTAATTGTTAAATTAGATATCATCACTAATACACAGGTGATAATATTCCAGTTAATTGTTAAATTAGATGTCATCAATAATACACAGGTGATAATATTCCAGTTAATTGTTAAATTAGATGTCATCACTAATACACAGGGGATAATATTCCAGTTAATTGTTAAATTAGGTGTCATCACTAATACACAGGTGATAATATTCCAGTTAATTGTTAGATTAGATGTCATCACTAATACACAGGGGATAATATTCCAGTTAATTGTTAAATTAGATGTCATCACTGATACACAGGTGATAATATTCCAGTTAATTGTTAAATTAGATGTCATCACTAATACACAGGTGATAATATTCCAGTTAATTGTTAAATTAGATGTCATCACTAATACACAGGGGATAATATTCCAGTTAATTGTTAAAATAAATGTGATCACTAACACACAGGTAATAATATTCCAGTTAATTGTTAAATTGGATGTCATCACTAATACACAGGTGATAATATTCCAGTTAATTGTTAAATTAGATGTCATCACTAATACACAGGTGATAATATTCCAGTTAATTGTTAAATTAGATGTCATCACTAATACACAGGTGATCATATTCCAGTTAATTGTTAAATTGGATGTCATCACAAATGCACAGGTGATAATATTCCAGTTAATTGTTAAATTAGATGTCATCACTAATTCACAGGGGATAATATTAAAGTTAATTGTTAAATTAGATGTCATCACTAATACACAGGGGATAATATTCCAGCTAATTGTTAAATTAGATATCATCACTAATACACAGGTGATAATATTCCGGTTAATTGTTAAATTAGATATCATCACTAATACACAGGTGATAATATTCCAGTTAATTGTTAAATTAGATGTCACCACTAATACACAGGTGATTACATTCCAGTTAATTGTTAAATTAGATGTCATCACTAATACACAGGGGATAATATTCCAGTTAATTCTTAAATTAGATATCATCACTAATACACAGGTGATAATATTCCAGTTAATTGTTAAATTTGATATCAACACTAATACAAAGGTGATAATATTCCAGTTAATTGTTAAATTAGATATCATCACTAATACACAGGTGATAATATTCCAGTTAATTGTTAAATTAGATATCATCACTAATACACAGGTGATAATATTCCAGTTAATTGTTAAATTAGATGTCATCACTAGTACACAGGTGATAATATTCCAGTGAATAGTTAAATTAGATATCATCACTAATGCACAGGGGATAATATTCCAGTTAATTGTTAAATTAGATATCATCACTAATACACAGGTGATAATATTCCAGTTAATTGTTAAATTGGATGTCATCACTAATACACAGGTGATAATATTCCAGTTAATTGTTAAATTAGATGTCATAATTAATACACAGGTGATAATATTCCAGTTAATTGTTAAATTAGATGTCATCACTAATACACAGGTGATAAGATTCCAGTTATTTGTTAAATTAGATGTCATCACTAATACACAGGGGATAATATTCCAGTTAATTGTTAAATTAGATGTCATCACTAATACACAGGGGATAATATTCCAGTTAATTGCTAAATTAGATGACATCACTGATACACAGTTGATAATATTCCAGTTAATTGTTAAATTAGATGTCATCACTGATACACAGGTGATAATATTCCAGTTAATTGTTAAATTAGATGCCATCACTTATACACAGGGAATAATATTCCAGTTAATTGTTAAATTAGATGTCATCACTAATACACAGGTGATAAGATTCCAGTTATTTGTTAAATTAGATGTCATCACTAATACACAGGGGATAATATTTCAGTTAATTGTTAAATTAGATGTCATCACTAATACACAGGGGATAATATTCCAGTTAATTGCTAAATTAGATGACATCACTAATACACAGTTGATAATATTCCAGTTAATTGTTAAATTAGATGTCATCACTGATACACAGGGGATAATATTCCAGTTAATTGTTAAATTAGATGTCATCACTGATACACAGGGGATAATATTACAGTTAATTGTTAAATTAGATGTCATCACTGATCCACAGGTGATAATATTCCAGTTAATTGTTAAATTAGATGTCATCACTAATACACAGGGGATAATATTCCAGTTAATTGTTAAAATAAATGTGATCACTAACACACAGGTAATAATATTCCAGTTAATTGTTAAATTGGATGTCATCACTAATACACAGGTGATAATATTCCAGTTAATTGTTAAATTAGATGTCATCACTAATACACAGGTGATAATATTCCAGTTAATTGTTAAATTGGATGTCATCACTAATGCACAGGTGATAATATTCCAGTTTATTGTTAAATTAGATGTCATCACTAATACACAGGGGATAATATTCCAGTTAATTGTTAAATTAGATGTCATCACTAATACACAGGGGATGATATTCCAGTTAATTGTTAAATTAGATATCATCACTAACACACAGGGGATAATATTCCAGCTAATTGTTAAATTAGGTATCATCAATAATACACAGGTGATAATATTCCGGTTAATTGTTAAATTAGATATCATCACTAATACACAGGTGATAATATTCCAGTTAATTGTTAAATTAGATGTCACCACTAATACGCAGGTGATTACATTCCAGTTAATTGTTAAATTAGATGTCATCACTAATACACAGGGGATAATATTCCAGTGAATTCTTAAATTAGATATCATCACTAATACACAGGTGATAATATTCCAGTTAATTGTTAAATTAGATGTCATCACTAATACACAGGGGATAATATTCCAGTGAATTCTTAAATTGGATGTCATCACTAATACACAGGTGATAATATTCCAGTTAATTGTTAAATTAGATGTCATCACTAGTACACAGGTGATAATATTCCAGTTAATAGTTAAATTAGATATCATCACTAATGCACAGGGGATAATATTCCAGTTAATTGTTAAATTAGATATCATCACTAATACACAGGTGATAATATTCCAGTTAATTGTTAAATTAGATGTCATCACTAATACACAGGTGATAATATTCCAGTTAATTGTTAAATTAGATGTCATAACTAATACACAGGTGATAATATTCCAGTTAATTGTTAAATTAGATGTCATCACTAATACACAGGGGATAATATTCCAGTTAATTGTTAAATTAGATGTCATAACTAATACACAGGTGATAATATTCCAGTTAATTGTTAAATTAGATGTCATCACTGATACACAGGTGATAATATTCCAGTTAATTGTTAAATTAGATGTCATCACTGATACACAGGTGATAATATTCCAGTTAATTGTTAAATTAGATGTCATCACTAATACACAGGTGATAATATTCCAGTTAATTGTTAAATTAGATGTCATCACTAATACACAGGTGATAATATTCCAGTTAATTGTTAAATTAGATATCATCACTAATACACAGGTGATAATATTCCAGTTAATTGTTAAATTAGATATCATCACTAATACACAGGTGATAATATTCCATTTAATTGTTAAATTAGATGTCATCACGAATACACAGGTGATAATATTCCAGTTAATTGTTAAATTAGATGTCATCACTAATACACAGGTGATAATATTCCAGTTAATTGTTAAATTAGATGTCATCACTAATACACAGGTGATAATATTCCAGTTAATTGTTAAATTAGATGTCATCACTAATACACAGGTGATAATATTCCAGTTAATTGTTATATTAGATGTCATCACTAATACACAGGTGATAATATTCCAGTTCATTGTTAAATTAGATGTCATCACTAATACACAGGTGATAATATTCCAGTTAATTGTTAAATTAGATGTCATCACTAATCCACCAGTGATAATGTTCCAGTTAATTGTTAAATTAGATGTCATCACTAATACACAGGTGATAATATTCCATTTAATTGTTAAATTAAATGTCATCACTAATACACAGGGGATAATATTCCAGTTAATTGTTAAATTAGATGTCATCACTAATACACAGGTGATAATATTCCAGTTAATTGTTAAATTAGATGTCATCACTAATACACAGGGGATAATATTCCAGTTAATTGTTAAATTAGATGTCATCACTAATACACAGGGGATAATATTCCAGTTCATTGTTAAATTAGATGTCATCACTCATACACAGGTGATAATATTCCAGTTAATTGTAACATTAGATATCATCACTAATACACAGGTGTTAATATTCCAGTTAATTGTTAAATTAGATTTCATCACTAATACACAGGTGATAATATTCCAGTTAATTGTTAAATTAGATGTCATCTCTAATACACAGGTGATAATATTCTAGTTAATTGTTAAATTAGATGTCATCACGAATACACAGGTGAAAATATTCCAGTTAATTGTTAAATTACATATCATCACTAATACACAGGTGATAATATTCCAGTTAATTGTTAATTTAGATGTCATCACTAATACACAGGTGATAATATTCCAGTTAATTGTTAAATTAGATGTCATCACAAATACACAGGTGATAATATTCCAGTTAATTGCTAAATTAGATGTCATCACTAATACACAGGTGATAATATTCCAGTTAATTGTTAAATTAGATGTCATCACTAATACACAGGTGATAATATTCCAGTTAATTGTTAAATTAGATATCATCACTAATACACAGGGGATAATATTCCAGTTAATTGTTAAATTAGATATCATCACTAATACACAGGGGATAATATTCCAGTTAATTGTTAAATTAGATATCATCACTAATACACAGGGGATAATATTCCAGTTAATTGTTAAATTAGATGTCATCACTAATACACAGGTGATAATATTCCAGTTAATTGTTAAATTAGATGTCATCACTAATACACAGGTGATAATATTCCAGTTAATTGTTAAATTAGATGTCATCACGAATTCACAGGTGATAATATTCCAGTTAATTGTTAAATTAGATGTCATCACTAATACACAGGTGATAATATTCCAGTTAATTGTTAAATTAGATGTCATCTCTAATACACAGGTGATAATATTCTATTTAATTATTAAATTAGATGTCATCACTAATACACAGGTGATAATATTCCAGTTAATTGTTAAATTAGATGTCATCACTAATACACAGGGGATAATATTCCAGTTAATTGTTCAATTAGATGTCATCACTAATACACAGGTGATAATATTCCAGTTAATTGTTAAATTAGATGTCATCACGAATACACAGGTGATAATATTCCAGTTAATTGTTAAATTAGATGTCATCACGAATACACAGGTGATAATATTCCAGTTAATTGTTAAATTAGATGTCATCACTAATACACAGGTGGTAATTTTCCAGTTAATTGTTAAATTAGATGTCATCACTAATACACAGGTGATAATATTCCAGTTAATTGTTAAATTAGATGTCATCACTAATACACAGGTGATAATATTCCAGTTAATTGTTAAATTAGATGTCATCACTAATACACAGGTGATAATATTCCAGTTAATTGTTAAATTAGATGCCATCACTAATACACAGGTGATAATATTCCAGTTAATTGTTAAAGTAGATGTCATCACTAATTCACATGGGATAATATTCCAGTTAATTGTTAAATTAGATATCATCACTGATACACAGGTGATAATATTCCAGTTAATTGTTAAATTAGATGTCATCACTAATACACAGGTGATAATATTCCAGTTAATTGTTAAATTAGATGTCATCACTAATACACAGGGGATAATATTCCAGTTAATTGTTAAATTAGATATCATCACTAATACACAGGTGATAATATTCCAGTTAATTGTTAAATTAGATGTCATCACTAATACACAGGTGATAATATTCCAGTTAATTGTTAAATTAGATGTCATCACTAATACACAGGTGATAATATTCCAGTTAATTGTTAAATTAGATGTCATCACTAATACACAGGTGATAATATTCCAGTTAATTGTTAAATTAGATGTCATCACTAATACACAGGTGATAATATTCCAGTTAATTGTTAAATTA
This sequence comes from Heterodontus francisci, assembly GCF_036365525.1. Classification (NCBI taxonomy): domain Eukaryota; kingdom Metazoa; phylum Chordata; class Chondrichthyes; order Heterodontiformes; family Heterodontidae; genus Heterodontus; species Heterodontus francisci. The sequence goes on from NW_027141683.1 coordinate 148,914, forward strand.
GATGTCATCACTAATACACAGGTGATAATATTCCAGTTAATTGTTAAATTAGATGTCATCACTAATACACAGGGGATAATATTCCAGTTAATTGTTAAATTAGATATCATCACTAATACACAGGGGATAATATTCCAGTTAATTGTTAAATTAGATGTCATCACTAATACACAGGTGATAATATTCCAGTTAATTGTTAAATTAGATGTCATCACTAATACACAGGTGATAATATTCCAGTTAATTGTTAAATTAGATGTCATCACTAATACACAGGTGATAATATTCCAGTTAATTGTTAAATTAGATGTCATCACTAATACACAGGGGATAATATTCCAGTTAATTGTTAAATTAGATGTCATCACTAATACACAGGTGATAATATTCCAGTTAATTGTTAAATTAGATGTCATCACTAATACACAGGTGATAATATTCCAGTTAATTGTTAAATTAGATGTCATCACTAATACACAGGGGATAATATTCCAGTTAATTGTTAAATTAGATATCATCACTAATACACAGGTGATAATATTCCAGTTAATTGTTAAATTAGATGTCATCACTAATACACAGGTGATAATATTCCAGTTAATTGTTAAATTAGATGTCATCACTAATACACAGGGGATAATATTCCAGTTAATTGTTAAATTAGATGTCATCACTAATACACAGGTGATAATATTCCAGTTAATTGTTAAATTAGATGTCATCACTAATACACAGGTGATAATATTCCAGTTAATTGTTAAATTAGATGTCATCACTAATACACAGGTGATAATATTCCAGTTAATTGTTAAATTAGATGCCATCACTAATACACAGGTGATAATATTCCAGTTAATTGTTAAATTAGATATCATCACTAATACACAGGTGATAATATTCCAGTTAATTGTTAAATTAGATGTCATCACTAATACACAGTCTATAATTGTTTTATTGTTAAATTGAACATGATAGCTGATTTTGAGTGTTAAACATTCCAGTTAATTGTTAAATATGATGTCTTCACTGATACATAGGGTATAATATTCTGGTTAATTGTTAAATTGGACTTGATAACTAAAACAGTGTCTAAAATATCCCACTTAATTTTAAGTTACGTGTCATCCCTAATCCACAGGGGCAATATTTTGGTCAATTGTTGCGAGCTATCATCCTGAAAACTAAGTTTACACATTCCAGATAATGGTTAAATTAGCCTTCATCTTTAATGCCTAGGGTAGAATATTGTGTTTAATTGTTATATTGACATTATCCCTAATACAATGAAATTTGTGCACTGATCCAACTGGATCTCAGCAGGCAGCTCATGTGGGTAAAGAATTGGTTTAGCCCCTGCACCACTACCTTGGCAGAGATAGTTCTTCCATGGAATGTCCTCTCCACATCCATAATGGTGAGAAGATACTGCTTGACTCCTTTTGTTTTCGGCAGGAGTCCCACACAATCCACCAGCATTCTGTTGAAGGGTTCCCCAAAAGCTGGTTTGGGAATTAGGGGTGCACTTTTTATTGCAAGTTGGGTCTTCCCCACATTCTGGCACATGTGAACAGTTTTACAGATCTCCACCACATCTTTGTAGAGCTGTGGCCAGTCAAACTGCTGTCTTAAGCAGGCTTGGATTTTTCTGATGCCGACATGTCCAGCCATTGGAATTCCTGGGTTATTCTCAGTATTTCCTTATGGTACCTGGGCAGAACCACTATCTGGTGAACCACTGTCCTCTCTTCATTCACAGGTCTCTAAGGAAGTCTCCACTTCCTCATCAGCACCTCATTCTTTAACTAGTCACACTCTGGAACTCCCTCTGCTTCTGTTTAACTTTAGACAGTCTTTGCTAACTTTTTTAACATTGCGTCAGCTTGCTGAGCCTCGACCAAGGAAGATCTATTTAACACATTCTTTTTGACCTCTAACTTCCCAAAGAAGGTTTCAGATAACTAGATAGGAGGGTCATCAGTCTGCAGTGTCAGTTCATCCTCCTCTGACGGAGCTTGTTTGACCATGGACCATCACAACACAAAGGCAGGAAAAATGTCAGTGGCCTTCTCCTGTAACTGCTCTGTCTGCCTGATCTATTTCATTCTCTCTAAAACCACTGGGTAAGCTACCACCTTCACCCTTACCAGATCATTACCCAGGCACAGGTCGACCCTGTCCATAGGTAAACTAGGGACAATCCCCAGGGTTACCAGTCCTGAAACAAAGCTGCACTCCATGTGTACCCAATATAGAGTCCTGGGCATTTACCTTCACTGATACTGTTTACTAATACCTGAGCGTTCGATGCCCTCTCTAGGGGAAAGTTCATGCATTTTCCCAGTAGGAGGGAATGGGTGGCCCCTGTCTCCCAAGTATGGCTTTGGGCTTACTTGCCTTATTCGAGGGGTATGGGGTCACTTTTCCGTCGGATACAAAATCCTGGCATCTCTCAGGGATTTTGTTAAATTTTCCAGCACTCTGAGTGGTGGACATACTGGATCTTACTGCCACAGTTAAAGTCACAGCCTGGTATTCTGTGTTTCCCATCAGGGCCCCTTTTCCTGCACTGGTCTGGTGTATCCTGATTAATCCTCCAGCTTTTCACTGTGATGTCCAGCAGTCAGCTCAGAGGTGATGGGCCTTATTACAATGGAAACACACAGGCTTTGGCGACACTCCTGTTCTCAGCACCGTCTGCTCTGGCTGAAGGAGGAGCACCTGTGTTTACAACTCTCCCTTCTTGCTCAGGGCTATTTTATTTTATTCATTCATGGGATGTGGATGTCGCTGGCTCGTCCTGCATTTATTACCCATCCCTAATTGCCCTTGAGAAGGTGGTGGGGAGCTGCCTTCTTGAACTGCTGCAGTCCATTTGGGGTAGGTACACCCACAGTGCTGTTAGGAAGGGAGTTCCAGGAGTATGACCCAGCGACAGTGAAGGAACGGCAAAGTAGTTCCAAGTCAGGATGGTGTGTGACTTGGCGGGGAACTTGCAAGTGGTGGTGTTCCCATGTATTTGCTGCCCTTGTCCTTCTAGTTGGTAGAGGTCGTGGGTTGGAAGTTGCTGTCGAAGGAGCCTTGGTGAGTTGTTGTGGTGCATCTTGTGGATGGTACACACTGCTGCCACTGTGCGTCGGTGGTGGAGGGAGTGAATGTGTGTAGATGGGGTGCCAATCAAGTACGCTGCTTTTTCCTGGATGGTGTCGAGCTTCTTGAGTGTTGTTGGAGCTACATACATCAAGGCAAGTGAAGAATATTCCATCACACTCCTGACATGCGCCTTGTAAATTGTGGACAGGCTTTGTGGAGTCAGGAGGTGAGTTCCTCGCCTCAGGATTCCCAGCCTCTGACCTGCTCTTGTAGCCACGTTATTTATATGGCTACTCCAATTCATTTTCTGGCCAATGGTAGCCCCTAGGATGTTGATAGTGGGGGATTCAGCGATGGCAATGCCGTTGAATGTCAAGGGGAGATGGTTAGATTCTCTCTTGATGGAAATGGTCATTGCCTGGCACTTGTGTGGCGCAAATGTTACTTGCCACTTACCAGCCCAAGCCTGGATATTGTCCAGGTCTTGCTGCTTTTCTACACGGACTGCTTCAGTATCTGTGGAGTCACGAATGGTGCTGAACATTGTGCAATCATTAGCAAACATACCCACTTCTGACCTCATGCTTGAAGGAAGGTCATTGATGAAGCAGCTGAAGATGGTTGGGCCCAGGACACTACCCTGAGGAACTCCTGCAGTGATGTCCTGGAGCTCGGATGATTGACCTCCAACAACCACAACCATTTTCATTTGTGTTAGGTATGACTCCAGCCAGCAGATGGTTTTCCCCCTGATTCCCATTGACTTCAGTTTTGCGAGGCCTCCTTGACGCCATACTCGGTCAAATGCTGCCTTGATATCAACGGCAGTCACTCTATCCTCACCACTTGAGTTCAGCTCTTTTGTCCATGATTGAACCAAGGCTGTAATGAGGTCAGGAACTGAATGGCCCTGGCGGAACCCAAACTGAGCATCACTGAGCAGGTTATTGCGAAGCAAGTGCCGCTTCATGGCACTGTTGATGACACCGTCCATCAGTTTACTGATAATTGAGAGTAGGCTAATGGGGCGGAAGTTGGCCGGTTTGGACATGTCCTGCTTTTTGTGTACAGGACTTACCTGGGTAATTTTCCACATTGCAGGGTACATGCCAATGTTGTGGCTGCACTGGAACAGCTTGGCTCGGGGCACTGCAAGTTCTGAAGCACAGGTCTTCAGTACTATTGTCGGAATATTGTCAGGGCCCACAGCTTTTGCAGTATCCAGTGCCTTCATTCGTTTCTTGATGTCACGCGGAGTGAATCGAATTGGCTGAAGTTTGGCATCTGTGATGCTGGGGACTTCAGGAGGAGGCCGAGATGGATCATCAACTCGGCACTTCTGGCTGAAGATTGTTGCAAATGCTTCAGCCTCATGTTTCGCACTGATGTGTTGGGCACCCCCATCAATGAGGATGGGGATATTTGTGGAGGCACCTCCTCCAGTTAGTTGTTTAATTGTCCACCACCATTCACGGCTGGATGTGGCAGGACTGCAGAGCTTCGATCTGATCCGTTGGTTATGGGATCGCTTAGTTCTGTCTATCGCATGCTGCTTATGCATTTTGGCATGCAAGTAGTCATGGGTTGTAGCTTCACCAGGTTGACACCTCATTTTGAGGTATGCCTGATGCTGCTCCTGGCATGCCCTCCTGCACTCTTCATTGAACCAGGTTGGTCTCCTGGCTTGATGGTACTGGTAGAGTGGGGGATATGCCGGGCCATGAGGTTACAGATTGTGGTTGAGTACAATTCTGCTGCTGCTGATGGCCCACAGTGCCTCATGCATTCCCAGTTTTGATTTGCTTGATTCGTTCGAAATCTATCCCATTCAGCACGGTGATAGTGCCACACAACAGGATGGACGGTATCCTCAATGTGCAGGCAGGACTTTGTCTCCACAAGGACTGTGCGGTGGTCACACCTACCAATACAGTCATGGACAGATGCATCCGCTGCAGGCAGATTGGTGAGGACGAGGTCGAGTATGTTCTTCCCTCGAATTGGTTCCCCCACCACCTGGCACATACCCAGCCTAGCAGCCATGTCCTTTCGGACCCGGCCAGCTCGGTCAGTAGTGGTGCTACTGAGCCACTCTTGGTGATGGACATTGAAGTCCCCAACCCAGAATACATTTTGTGCCCTTGCCACCCTCAGTGCTTCCTCCAAGTGGTGTTCAACATGGAGGAGTACTGAGTCATCAGCTGAGGGAGGGCAGTAGGTGGTAATCAGTAGGTTACCTTGCCCATATTTAACCTGATGCCATGAGACTTCATGAGGTCCTGAGTTGATGTTGAGGACTCCCAGGACAACTCCCTCCCTACTGTATACCACTGTGCTGCCACCTCTGCTGGGTCTGTCTTGCCGGTGGGACATGACGTACCCTGGGATGGTGAAGGCAGTGTCTGGGACATTGTCTGTTAGGTATGATTCGTGAGTATGACTATGTCAGGCTGTTGCTTGACTACTCTGTGGGACAGCTCTCCCAACTTTGGCACAAGCCCCCAGATGTTAGTAAGGAGGACTTTGCAGGGTCGACAGGGCCTTGTTTGCCATTGTCGTTTCCGGTGCCTAGATCGATGCCGGGTGGTCCATCCATTTTTATTCCTTTTTATAGACTTCATAGCGGTTAAGTACAACTGAGTGGCTTGCTAGGCCATTTCAGAGGGCATGTAGGAGTTAACCACATTGCGATGGGTCTGGAGTCACATGTAGGCCAGACCAGGTAAGGACAGCAGATTTCCTTCCCGAAAGGACATTAGTGAACCAGATGGGTTTTTTACAACAATCGACGATGGTTTCATGGCCATCATTAGACTAGTTTTTAATTCCAGATTTTTAATAAGTTCAAATTCCACCTTCTGCTGTGGGAATTGAACCCATGTCCCCAGAGGAATACCCTGGGTCTCTGGGTTACTAGTCCAGTGTTAATACCACTACGCCTACACGGTATTGTATTGTAAATACCATGCGGATATATCATTGACATCACTTGTATTGTAGATACCACCCAGATATATCATTGACCTCACTTGTATTGTAAATACCAACCATATATATCAGTGACCTCACTTGTATTGTAAATACCAACCAGATATATCATTGACATCACTTGTATTGTAGATACCACCCAGATATATCATTGACCTCACTTGTATTGTAAATACCATCCATATATATCATTGACCTCACTTGTATTGTAGATAACATCCAGAAATATCATTGCCCTCACTTGTAATGTAAATACCATCCAGATATATCACTGACTTCAATTATATTGTAAATACCATCCAGAAATATCACTTCCCTCACTTGTAATGTAAATACCATCCAGATATATCATTGGCCTCACCTGTATTGTAAATACCATCCAGATATATCATTGACATCACTTGTATTGTAAATACCATCCAAATATATCATTGACTTCACTTGTATTGTAAATACCATCCAGATATATCATTGACCTCACTTGTAATGTAAATACCATCCAGATATATCACTGACCTCACTTGTATTGTAAATACCATCCAGATATATCACTGACCTCACTTGTATTGTAAATACCATCCAGATATATCATTGACTTCACTTGTATTGTAAATATCATCCAAATATATCATTGACTTCACTTGTATTGTAAATACCATCCAAATATATCATTGACTTCACTTGTATTGTAAATACCATCCAGATATATCATTGACCACACTTGTAATGTAAATACCATCCAGATATATCATTAACCTCACTTGTATTGTAAATACCATCCAGGTATATCATTGACCTCACTTGTATTGTAAATGCCATCCATATATGTCATTGACCTCACTTGTATTGTAAATACCATCCAGATATATCATTGACATCACTTGTATTGTAAATACCATCCAAATATATCATTGACTTCACTTGTATTGTAAATACCATCCAAATATATCATTGACTTCACTTGTATTGTAAATACCATCCAGATATATCATTGACCTCACTTGTATTGTAAATACCATCCAGATATATCAATGCCCTCACTTGTAATGTAAATACCATCCAGATATATCACTGACTTCACTTGTATTGTAAATACCATCCAGAAATATCACTTCCCTCACTTGTAATGTAAATACCATCCAGATATATCATTGACCTCACTTGTAATGTAAATACCATCCAGATATATCATTGACCTCACTTGTAATGTAAATACCATCCAGATATATAATTGCCCTCACTTGCATTGTAAATACCATCCAGATATATCATTGGCCTCACTTGTATTGTAAATACCATCCAGATATATCACTGACCTCACTTGTATTATAAATACCATCCAAATATATCATTGACCTCACTTGTATTGTAAATACCATCCAGAAATATCATTGCCCTCACTTGTATTGTAAATACCATCCAGATATATCACTGACTTCACTTGTATTGTAAATACCATCCAGAAATATCACTTCCCTCACTTGTATTGTAAATACCATCCAGATATATCATTGACTTCACTTGCATTGTAAATACCATCCAGATATATCACTGACCTCACTTGTATTGTAAATACCATCCAGATATATCACTGACCTCACTTGTATTGTAAATACCATCCAGATATATCATTGACTTCACTTGTATTGTAAATACCATCCAAATATATCATTGACTTCACTTGTATTGTAAATACCATCCAGATATATCATTGACATCACTTGTAATGTAAATACCATCCAGAAATATCACTGCCCTCACTTGTAATGTAAATACCATCCAGATATATCATTGGCCTCACTTGTATTGTAAATACCATCCAGATATATCATTGGCCTCACTTGTATTGTAAATACCATCCGGATATATCATTGGCCTCACTTGTATTGTAAATACCATCCAGATATATCACTGACCTCACTTGTATTGTAAATACCATCCAGATATATCATTGACTTCACTTGTATTGTAAATACCATCCAGATATATCATTGACCTCACTTGTATTGTAAATACCACCCAGAAATATCATTGACTTCACTTGTATTGTAAATACCATCCAAATATATCATTGACTTCACTTGTATTGTAAATACCATCCAGAAATATCATTGACCGAACTTGTATTCTAGATACCATCCAGATATATAATTGCCCTCACTTGCATTGTAAATACCATCCAGATATATCACTGACTTCACTATTATTGAAAATAGCATCCGTTTAACAAATTGACTCACTTGTATTATTGACACCATCCAGATATATCATTGACCTCACTTGTAATGTAAAGACCATCCAGATATATCATTGACTTCACTTGTATTGTAAATACCATCCAGATATATCACTGACCTCACTTGTATTGTAAATACCATCCAGATATATCACTGACCTCACTTGTATTGTAAATACCATCCAGATATATCATTGACTTCACTTGCATTGTAAATACCATCCAAATATATCATTGACTTCACTTGTATTGTAAATACCATCCAGATATATCATTGACCTCACTTGTAATGTAAATACCATCCAGAAATATCACTGCCCTCACTTGCAATGTAAATACCATCCAGATATATCATTGGCCTCACTTGTATTGTAAATACCATCCAGATATATCATTGACTTCACTTGTATTGTAAATACCATCCAGATATATCATTGACCTCACTTGTAATGTAAATACCATCCAGAAATATCACTGCCCTCACTTGTAATGTAAATACCATCCAGATATATCATTGGCCTCACTTGTATTGTAAATACCATCCAGATATATCATTGGCCTCACTTGTATTGTAAATACCATCCGGATATATCATTGGCCTCACTTGTATTGTAAATACCATCCAGATATATCATTGACTTCACTTGTATTGTAAATACCATCCAAATATATCATTGACTTCACTTGTATTGTAAATACCATCCAGAAATATCATTGACCGAACTTGTATTCTAGATACCATCCAGATATATAATTGCCCTCACTTGCATTGTAAATACCATCCAGATATATCACTGACTTCACTATTATTGAAAATAGCATCCGTTTAACAAATTGACTCACTTGTATTATTGATACCATCCAGATATATCATTGACTTCACTTGTATTGTAAATACCATCCAGATATATCATTGACCTCACTTGTAATGTAAATACCATCCAGATATATCACTGACCTCACTTGTATTGTAAATACCATCCAGATATATCATTGACTTCACTTGTATTGTAAATACCATCCAGATATATAATTGCCCTCACTTGTATTGTAAATACCATCCAGATATATAATTGATCTGACTTGTATTGTAAATACCATCCAGATATATAATTGCCCTCACTTGTATTGTAAATACCATCCAGATATATATTTGATCTGACTTGTATTGTAAATGCCATCCAGATATATCATTGACCTCACTTGTAATGTAAATACCATCCAGATATATCATTGACCTCACTTGTAATGTAAATACCATCCAGATATATCATTGACCTCACTTGTAATGTAAATACCATCCAGATATATCATTGACTCACTTGTATTGTAAATGCCATCCAGATATATCATTGACCTCACTTGTAATGTAAATACCATCCAGATATATCATTGACTCACTTGTATTATTGATTCCATCCAGATATATAATTGCCCTCACTTGTATTGTAAATACCATCCAGATATATCATTGACTCACTTGTATTGTAAATGCCATCCAGATATATCATTGACCTCACTTGTAATGTAAATACCATCCGTTTAACAAATTGACTCACTTGTATTATTGATTCCATCCAGATATATAATTGCCCTCACTTGTATTGTAAATACCATCCAGATATATCATTGACCTCACTTGTAATGTAAATACCGTCCAGATATATCATTGACTCACTTGTATTGTAAATGCCATCCAGATATATCATTGACCTCACTTGTAATGTAAATACCATCCGTTTAACAAATTGACTCACTTGTATTATTGATTCCATCCAGGTATATCATTGACCTCACTTGTATTGTAAATACCATCCAGATGTATCATTGACCTCACTTGTAATGTAAATACCATCCAGATATATCATTGACTCACTTGTATTATTGATTCCATCCAGATATATCATTGACCTCACTTGTATTGTAAATACCATCCAGATATATCATTGACCTGACCTGTATCGTAAATGCCATCCAGATATATCATTGACCTGACTTGTATCATAAATGCCATCCAGATATATCATTGACCTCACTTGTATTGTAAATACCATCCAGATATATCATTGACCTCACTTGTAATGTAAATACCATCCAGATATATCATTGACTCACTTGTATTATTGATTCCATCCAGATATATCATTGACCTCACTTGTATTGTAAATACCATCCAGATATATCATTGACCTCACTTGTATTGTAAATACCATCCAGATATATCATTGACCTCACTTGTAATGTAAATACCATCCAGATATATCATTGACTCACTTGTATTATTGATTCCATCCAGATATATCACTGACCTGACCTGTATCGTAAATGCCATCCAGATATATCATTGACCTCACTTGTATTGTAAATACCATCCAGATAATGAAACTGACCACAAATGTTTTAAATAGAATGTGCATATATCACTGACCTCACCTTTACTGTAAATACCCATCCTGATAGATCACAAACCTGATGTATAATGTAAATACCCATCCATATATATCATGGACCTCAGTTTTATTGTAAATAGCCATCCATATATATCACTGGCCACATTTATACTGTTACCTCCCATCCACATTTTTCACTGAACTAACATCAGCTGTAAATACCCATCAGATATATGACGGATCTCACCTGTACTGTAACTCTACATTCAGCTTTTCCTGTGACCTCACTTTAACAGTAAATAACCATCGAGCTATATCACTGATCTCACTGTTTCTGTTGCTGGTCGGCTAGATATATGATGCATCGCTATTATACGGTTATTACTCATCCAGATGCAGTACAGGCATCAAACATATTGACACAGCCCTTTCAGTTATATCATTGACTTAAATTTACAATTACTGTCCAGCCAGGTAGATCACTGCCCTCACTTCTCCTGTCATTAGCCATCCCCGTGCATCACTGATGCTTGTTGCAAGATGCCGCTGCCTCAGAAAAAAAATGCTCTATTTCAGTGTACCTTAATTATTTTTATTCTTTCACTGGATGTGAGCGCCGCTGGCTAGACCTGCAATTATTTCCCATATCTAATTTCCCTTGAGAAGGTGATGGTGAGAACTGCAGTCCATGAGGGGTAGGTATACTCACAGTGCTGTTAGGAAGGGAGTTCCAGGACCTTGAACCAGTGACAGCGAAGGGACAGCGATATCGTTCCAGGTCAGGATGATGTGTGGTTTGGAGTGGAACATGCCGATGTTGATGTTCCCAGGACCATGAGCTTGCTGATCAAAGGTAGTGTTGTACAATAGTGGGAGAGTTACCTGTTCAGTAAATTTATCTGTGCTGACAATTGTTTTAATTAAATGCTGAGCAAAGAACATTTTTCAGATTATTCCAAAGATTGTGGGAAGGAAACATGGTGTGAAAGCAATAGAAATGTCTGATTTCCCCTTGTCAAATACTTTTTCGGATCTAACCTGTTAATTGGGTCAGCTAATTGGGAGGTGGTGGAAGCAGGTACCATAGAGACGTTTAAGAGGCATCTTGACAGATACATGAATAGGAAGGGAATAGAGGGTTACAGACCCCGGAAGTGCAGAAGGTTTAGTTTGGGCAGGCATCAGGATTGGCGCAGGCTTGGAGGGCCGAATGGCGTGTTCTTGTGCTGTACTTTCATTGTTCTTTGTTCTTTGTCCAGGTGTGAGTCCTGAGCTTAATCCTAAGAAGTGGATTTAAAAACTATCCCCGAGAAAGATCATGGGAATATTTCAAAATCTGCAAAGAAATCAGTTCCCACTTCATATTGTTCTTGTCAGATTGAAAGTTGGTTTCAGCTGTTATTTCTAATAGTCATTCAAATGATTATATTCAATTGTTTGTGTGGGTATTAATTTACATCTGTCTAATACCTGCTTTAAAATATACAATCGTTTAAGAATAGCTAGATTGTAAAGGGTTAATGCTGCTGCTCAATGACTGGAATTAATATTACTCAGTTGGAAAATACATCTCTGCTTTTTATTAGTTACAGGTAGTTAAGACCAACAATTTTACGCAATTCCCCAGGAATATTTCTTAGGTCACAGAATGTAATTTAGTAGATTCTCCGAACTCACACTCAGCTCAATTAAACATATTCAATCCCAATCACTTGTCACATTATATTCACTGATTGTTAAACGTTAGAGGCATCACAGTACAAGAAAACTGAAAAACTATATTCTGCCTCAAAACCATGCGAGGGCCGCCCTGGAAATGCTGGTCAGATAGTGTTCAGACAGTGTGTACCTGCCCTGGGAATGTTTAATGAAGCAGTCTTAATTGGTAGTTTGATCTGTATCTCATCTGCTCAGCACATTCCACCTTCAGGTTTAATGGGGCAGTGTAGTGGGCGCTTTACCCTCTATCTAATGTGACAGACAAATAAAACATAATTCAGTCGAAAGCTGGCCACTCCCTCCCAGGTATGGGCCTGTCTGTCATGAGACCCTCAGAACAGAAGGAAGTGAGTGCAGGAACAGAAAGACCTGGGGATATCTGTGCACACATTGAAGGTGGCAGGGTTAGTTGAGAAAGTGGTTAAAAGGCATATTTAATCCCAGGCTTTGTAAATAGAGGATCAGAGTATAAAAGCAAGGAGGATATGATGAAGCTTTATAAAACACTGGTTCATCCTCAACTAGTATTGTGTCCATTTCTAGACACCATACTTTAGGAGGGATGTGGGGGCATTTGGGAGTGTGCAGAGAAAATTCACCAGCAAGGTTTCAGGGATGAAAGACTTAGTTACTTGCATAGATTAGAGAAGCTGGGATTGTGCTCGGTGTCTCTCTGTCTTCCTCTTTCTATCTCTCCATCCTGATATCTCTGACACTTGGAGAGAGATAGAGGGAGAGAGGGTTAGCTATGCAGACAGAGAGTGTGCTGTAGAGAGGGACACGGTTGGAGAGAGAGAGAGATTGTGGGGTCGATTGAAAAGGAGAATGTAAGATATATTAATTTGATGTAATCCTTCACTGCTGTGCACACAATTTTGGATCTCGCTTCTGCAAACGGCAATTCATGCTGGCGTAATTGTTAATTTTTAAATCTGGGATTGATGGATTTTTGCTAACAAAAGGTATTAAGTGATATGGGGCAAAGACGGGTATATGGAGTAAGATCACAGATCAGCCGTGATCTCTTTGGATCACAGAACAGGGTCGGGGGGCCAAATGGCCTCCTCCTCTTCCAATGTACTCTGACAAATATCCTGCTATCGCTCTCTGTGTCTGGGTCACCCTCTTGGTCTGTGTCTCCCTCTTTGTGTCTCTTTCCGGCTGTCTGTCTCTCTCTCTCCCTCCTCTGCAAAAACATTAGTCAGCTATTTTAGGTTTGTTCTTGGTGGCCATTATATGTTCCCACAACACTGGGACATTTATTTCAGAGATGGAGTCCGCACTAATGTAAGATAATGTTAGTGTTTTAAACTTGACAGGGAAATAGATCCTGGGATTCACTTGAATGTAGCTTCTCATCCCAAATAGTGTTAGCAAACGTGTTTTTCAAATCAATCCAGGAACAATCTCAGCAGGAGAAAGAACACCAACAATGCAACAACAACCTCAACAGGAGAAAAACACCAACAAATGCAACAACAACCTCAACAGGAGTAAAAACACCAACAAATGCAACAACAACTTCAAATGGAGGCAAAGCACCAACAAATGCAACAGTTTCAACAGGAAATGAGGACAAAAAACCCAAATACAACAACAACTTCAGTAGGCGAAAAACCACGAACAAATTCAACATCATCAGAAGGGGAAAACACACCGATCAATAGGACAATGGCACAAGACCAGCGCAGGCTTGGACGGCCGAATGGCCTGCTCCTGTGCTGAACTGTTCTGTGCTCTCTCTTCTTTGTTCAAACAATCAATTACAAATAAAAACTCTCGAAGTAAGTTGTGTTGAGTTCTTCATCACTAACATTATGACATCTCTCTCTCACGTCTCTCTCTATGCCGGTATCTTCTCCACTATAACTCAGAGTGACTGAAGTTTTGATCCGATTGTCTTTTGAAAGTTAATATTGAATCTGCTTTCAGAAACATGTTACAGTGAATTCCAGACCAGAACAACTCCCTGCCTATCTGTTTCTCTCCTCTGCTAGTGTAAACATTCTCCCCTCATGTCTCCAAACTGAGTGAAAGATTTTGAATACAATTAATTTCTCCAGGACAGCAGCTGCAGAGGAGCTGGAACCTCTTACATGTGGACAAGCGATGAACATAAATCCCTCTGAATCCCCCAGGAGAGCAGAGGAAAGTAACAGTCAGGAAGCAAATGGAAATACGTGACATTTTTGTTACAGCAGTAAAAACTCTTTGTCAGAATGTGGAGGTCGTTATTGCTGAGCTTTATATGAACTGGACGTGATAAGTGGAAGATCTTTAATACAATTTGTGCTAAATGTCCATTTCCCAGCTTTGTAAACCCTTGTAACATTAAACTGGTAAATGTTAAGAAGGTTTTTCCGATTGATTACAGGCTAATGCATAAATACAGCAGCAGCAAATACAGTGCAAAGTATCATTGAGAAATATAACTGTAAATATGGGTGAAAATTGTTGTGTGCGATGTCACCAGTTGTTAAAGTTCTCTTGGCTGCATCATTAGAGGATTCCTCGGGACAGTATTTACTCCCATTTGGAAACAAATGAACTTATTAGCGAGAGACAGCATGGTTTTGTGAAGGGGAGGTCGTGTCTTACTAATTTGATTGAGTTTTTTGAGGAAGTGACGAAGACGATTGATGAGGGAAGGGCGGTGGATGTTGTCTATATGGACTTTAGTAAAGCCTTTGACAAGGTCCCACATGGCAGACTGGTACAAAAGGTGAAGTCACACGGGATCAGAGGTGAGCTGGCAAGATGGATACAGAACTGGCTCAGTCATAGAAGACAGAGGGTAACAGTGGATGGGTGCTTTTCTGAATGGAGGGATGTGACTAGTGGTGTACCGCAGGGATCAGTGCTGGGACCTTTGCTGTTTGTAGGATATATAAATGATTTGGAGGAAAATGTAGCTGGTCTGATTAGTAAGTTTGCCGACGACACAAAGGTTGGTGAAGTTGCGGATAATGATGAGGATTGTCAGAGGATAAAGCCAGATATAGATTGGTTGGGGACTTGGGCGGAGAAATGAAAGATGGAGTTTAATCCGGACAAATGTGAGGTAATGCATTTTGGAAGGTCTAATGCAGGTGGGAGGTATCCAGTAAATGGCAGAACCCTGAGGAGCATTGACAGGCAGAGAGATCTGAGCGTACAGGTCCACAGGTCACTGAAAGTGGCAACGCAGGTGGATAAGGTAGTCAAGAAGGCATCCGGCATGCTTGCCTTCATCGGTCGGGGCATAAAGTATAAAATTTGGCAAGTCATGTTGCAGCTGTACAGAACCATAGTTAGAATATTGCGTGCAATTCTGGTCGCCACACTACCAGAAGGACGTGGTGGTTTTGGAGAGGGTACAGAGGAGGTTTACCATGATGTTGCCTGGTCTGGAGGGCATTAGCTATGAGGAGAGGTTGGAAAAAGCTCGGATTGTTTCACTGGAACGACGGAGGTGGAGGGGCGACATGATAGAGGTTTACAAAGTTATGAGCGGCATGGACAGAGTGGATAGTCAGAAGCTTTTTCCCAGGTTGCAAGAGTCAGTTACTAGGGGACATAGGTTTAAGGTGCGAGGGGCAAAGTTTAGAGGGGATGTGCGTGGCAAGTGTTTTACACAGAGGGTGGTAAGTCCTGGAACATGCTGCCAGAGGAGGTGGTGGAAGCAGATACGATAGCGACGTTTAAGAGACATCTTGACAAATATATGAATAGGAAGGGAATAGAGGGATATGCGCCCCGAAAGTGCAGAAGGTTTTAGTTTCGGCAGGCATCAAGATCGGCGCATGTTTGGAGGGCCGAATGTCCTGTTCCTGTGCTGTACTGTTCTTTGTTCTTTGTTATTAACCTGTATCTACTTTCAGACTTTGCCACACAGTGGAATTGAAAATCTGAATAAAAACTGCCTGTTTATACTGCAGTCAAACCGGCCTCTCCAGCAAAAACTCTTTGTCAGAATTTCAAGGTAACTGCAGTGAGACACGTTCAGTCATTTTCTGTACTTTCTGTTCAGTGGAGGTGAATAGTGAAAGACATTTAATACAATTAGTGTTAAATGGCCGTTATCCTAACCGGACCCTCCAGGTTTTAAATTACAGCAGATTTTCTGCTCTGTTAATGACGTTTTTGGGGCGAGGGAGACAGACAGACAGACAGGTTTCTGTCTGGAATGGTGCATTTGGGATATGGCTTGAATATCCCTCTCTCCCCCATTACTTGTTTCCACAGAGACTCACCTTGGATTGTCCCATACCTGGGAGGCAGTGTCCACATGGAGGAAGCTGAGAGCTGGTTGGATGAGCTGTATTTTGGGTGGACTGTCTGTTTTGAGTGACAGGTTCTGGGTTATATTAGGACAATATCAGCCTCCATTCTTTCTTTCCATGCGGCTGGTTTGTGAAGCTGAGATTCTGTGTCTCAGTCTCTGTGCCCAGGTGAATTGCAAGCTGATTACAGTGTGTGTGTGAGAGAGTCCAGTCTGAATCTCCCACTCTCTGTCCCAGTCTGACCCTTGTCTCCAATTCCCACCCGAATCTCCCTCTCCAGGATATTTTCCCCATGGACGAGCTGACGGAGGGAAGGTGTTAGAGTCCAACGATGGAGCGCAGACCATGTGGGATGGTGAGTATCACATCTTTATTGTCTCTCTCTGTGTATCTCCCTCATTCTGACTCAATCTCTCTTTCTATCAATCTCTCTCTCTCAATCTCTCTCCTTCAATCTCTTTCTCAATCTCTCTCCCTCAATCTCTCTGGGATCAGACTCCATCTGAATTACCCCTCCCCCCCCCCATCCCTGGGAAAAGGACCCCATGTAAATACCTCTCCGGGAACATTCCCCCATCTGTTAACACACCCCCCATTAACTGACCCCAAACTAATTCTCCACCCTGCCCCCTCTGTACACCGTCCCCCCATTCTAAGTACCCTCCCTGTCCTGTAAAAGCCCCCACTCTACTAATTCCCACCCTGTATCATCTCCCCCGTGAACAGTCTGTCCCCTCTGTGTTACTCCCGTCCCAGTCAACAGCCCCCTCTCCTCCCCCTGTGTAACTCGGATCTCAATCACCTTCCTGGGTTTGGCTGCATCTCCCAACAGTCTTTAATTCACTTTAATTCCAGGTTTGGATAAGCCACTGGAATTCCATCAACTGGCTCCCGGAGGCCCCGGCACCTTTAACTCGTGACCAGCCAGACAAAGGTCCGGGTATAGAGCCAGGACCTCCAGAGGCTAACAGGCATTCTGAGCTTTAAATGCACAGGAAGATCCCAGAACCCGACACGCCAGTCTCTGCAGAAAGGTGTTTCACCTGTTCTGTCCATCACCTTCGGGAATCAAACAGAGGGAGACACACACAAACACACACACTGACTGGCACAGGGATGGGAGGAGGCCATTCAGCCCTTCGATCCTCTCCCACCCCATTTTAGATCATGGCTGATCTGTCGCTTCCACCATTGGGCCACAAGGAGACAGGCAGAGACAGTCGGGGAGCAGATACACAGAGAGGCAAAGAAACACTGGGCTGGACTGGGACTTGGTACCAATGGTGCAAACCAGGGTGGAGGGGAGGAGGGTGGTTGTGAATCGGCGGCCCATTCAGCATCTCTCCCCTGTTTTTACCTCAATGGGAGAAAAACAGGGCAGAGATGGAAAGCAGGATCCCTGTTCACAATCACCCTGTACAACACCAAGGCAGCGAGTTTCCGTGACTTTATCTGCGTCTCTCTCACACTGTCTCTGCTTCTTTTAATCACTCTCGCCTTCCCTCTATCCTTGGACAACCATGCTTTCTGTCATTTCGTGGTTAATTTCGAACCTGTAAATCTTGCCGTTGCTGGGAAAGTCACTGTAGTTTGAAAATATCAAACATAGATCCAATACTGACCCTAAAACACTCACACGAAAGCCCCAATAATGAACAGAACTGAACGTGGGGATTATTACTAAGGTTCTGTAAAGCACTCCTTACACCCTGTCTCCCTTCTTCCCTGCTTGTAAAGTGTTTCAGTTTTTTTTAAATAATATTTTTTCAACAACATTGTATGTAAAAGTAAATGAAACCCGTGGCTCAGCATCAATAGCCATTTGTGTCAGAAAGTTCCAAACAAATATCACACCTGGTGTGTTGATACCTTTCTTCATTTCACTCCTGAAAGGTTTTTAGGCTATGTTTAGGTTTTTGGACTATGTTCCAAAGTGCCTGACTCCGCAGCCAGTGGGAATAGTTACACTCTGCATACCTTATCATTTTCCCTTATTATCTGGAAAACAGTAATCAAATCACCCCTTAACCTTCTAAATTCCAGGGATACAGAGTAAGTCTCCACGGACGATGTCCCAGTAAACATTCCCAAGCCAAGCACAATGGGAACACAGAGAGGGGAAACCTGGGGTGAGATACAGGGTAAAGACAGGGCCTATTGTATTGGTCTTGTGCAGTACAAACTGAGACCGGGTGAAACAAAGCAGAACCAGAGACATAGCCCAGCGTAACAAACCGAGACATTGTCCAGTGCAGTAATAACTGAACTAGATTGTTGGTCTTAAACAGATGAAGGCAAGGTCGCAAATCGTGGGGCTGTTTGATTGGGGGATGAAGGGATGGAGGGATGTATCCAGTTAGCTGATAACACAAATTGAGGTGAGACAGTAAGCTGTGAGGAGGACACTGAGGGTATGGAGTATGGAGTATGGACTTCTTCAGTGAGTGGGCAAGAAAATGGCTGATGGAATATACTGTGGTGAAAATTCATGTATTCAGATTGGCTGAAATAAAAAGCCATTGACATTGTAATGATTGTGTTTTATTTAAAACATTATTTACATCAGAGTCAAAGCTGCTGAAGTAATGTGTTTGTTCAGGATACTGTAGCTAATAGCAATAATCAGGGGTATAACCGTGTCAGTGGAGACGCATTCCCTGTATAAATCAGCACCCACTAGAATGGATCAGCTCAGAGTGCTGGAGCTGTGGGTTCCAGGCTAACAGAGGTCTCTTCTTCTCAGAGAAATGGGATATCCAGCAATCCTTCAGATCGCATTGATTTATTATCCTGTACTTGCTGCAATTGGAGTTCCTGGTAAGACTGTATATCAGTTGATAATGGTATAACTCGATGTTAACTGTGCTGCTGTACTCGGTATTATTTCTCACTGTGTTTTACAGAGCCAATTTACTGATGTAATCTCCTCACTGTCTACTCTTTCAGTCCTGCAGGAGTTGCATTATATTTTATGGTATTGGTTTTAGTAACCCTGGAATAGTTACGGGGTTATTCTGTTTATTTAATATATTTGAATCAGATGTCTCGGTTAAGATCAAGACAAAGAGCTTCAGGAGATTTTTACATTTTCGTGATGTGCAACTCACCGGTCCTGGAATATTTTTATGATTTTTCTTTCGCTGTTTGATAACGAGACCTCCCACGTTATCTATGCTACAAGGAGGCAGCAAAATATTCTCCCAACCCAATAACATGGTTCAATTTAAGTGCGATTTCAATGTATTTATTTGTTATCACTGTTATAAAATATATTGTGTATGTCCAATGAGCAAAGTCCTATCTCCCACAAACTTTCCGCATGACATGCCCTCCAGTCCAGGCAGCATCCTGGTAAATCTCCTCTGCACCCTCTCGAAAGCTTCCACATCCTTTCTATAATGTGGCGACCAGAACTGAACACAATATTCCAAGTGTGGTCTAACCAGGGCTTTATAGAGCTGCAGCATAACCTCGCAGCTCTTAAACTCAATCCCGCTGTTAATGAAAGACAACACACCATACGCCTTCTTAACAACCCTATCAACTTGGGTGGCAACTCTGAGCGATCTATCGACATGAACACCAAGATCCCTCTGTTCCTCCACACCACCAAGAATACTGTCTTTAAGTGTGTATCCTGCATTCAAATTAGACCTTCCAAAATGAATCACTTCACACTTTTCCAGGTTGAACTCCATCTGCCACTTCTCAGCCCAGCTCTGCATCCTGTCAATGTCCGTTTGCAACCTACAACAGCCTTCCACACTATCCACAACTCCAAAAACCTTCGTGTCATCGGCAAACTTGCTAACCCAGCCTTCTATTTCCTCATCCAAGTCATTTACAAAAATCACAAAGAGCAGAGGTCCCAGAACAGATCCCTGTGGAAATCCACTGGTCACCGAGCTCCAGGCTGAATACTTTCCATCTACTACCACTCTCTTCTTTCAATCGCCCGCTAATTCTGTATCCAGACAGCCAACTTTCCCTGTATCCCATGCCTCCTTACTTTCTGAATGAGCCTACCATGGGGAACCTGATCAAACGCCGTCCTAAAATCCATATGCACCACATCCACCGGTCTTCCTTCATCAATGTGTTTTGTCACATCTTCAAAGAACAAAGAACAAAGAACATAGA
The DNA here is from genome assembly GCF_036365525.1 of Heterodontus francisci. NCBI lineage: Eukaryota > Metazoa > Chordata > Chondrichthyes > Heterodontiformes > Heterodontidae > Heterodontus > Heterodontus francisci. The sequence continues at coordinate 169,739 of NW_027141683.1, forward strand.
AAATTACAGCACAGGAACAGGCCCTTCGGCCCTCCAAACCTGCGCTGATCCAGATCCTCTATCTAAACATGTCGCCTATTTTCTAAGGGTCTGTATCTCTTTGCTTCATGCCCATTCATGTATCTGTCTAGATACATCTTAAAAGATGCTATCGTGCCCGCGTCTACGACCTCCGCTGGCAACACTTTCCAGGCACCCACGACCCTCCGCATAAAGAACGTTCCACGCATATCCCCACTAAACTTTTCCCCTCTCACTTTGAACTCGTGACCCCTCGTAATTGAATCCCCCACTCTGGGAACAAGCCTCTTGCTATCCACCCTGTCTATACCTCTCATGATTTTGTAAACCTCAATCAGGTCCCCCCTCAACATCCGTGTTTCTAACGAAAATAATCCTAATCTACTCAACCTCTCTTCATAGCTAGCGCCCTCCACAGGCTGTAATGAGGTCAGGAGCTGAGTGGCCCTGACAGAACCCAAACTGAGCATCACTAAGCAGGTTGTTGATAAACAAGTGCCGCTTGATGGCACTGTTGATGACACCTTCCATCACTTTACTGATGGTTGAGAGTAGGCTAATGGGGCGGTAGTTGGCCGGATTGGATTTGTCCTGTTTTCTTTTGTGTACAGGACATACCTGGGCAATTTTCCACATTGCAGGGTAAATGCCAGTGTTGTAGCTGTACTGGAACAGCTTGGCTAGGGGCGCAGCAAGTTCTGGAGCACAGGTCTTCAGTACTATTGTCGGAATATTGTCAGGGCCCACAGCTTTTGCAGTATCCAGTGCCTTCATTCGTTTCTTGATGTCACGCGGAGTGAATCGAATTGGCTGAAGTCTGGCATCTGTGATGCTGGGGATTTCAGGAGGAGGCCGAGATGGATCATCAACTCGGCACTTCTGGCTGAAGATTGTTGCAAATGCTTCAGCCTTTTTTTTTGCACTGATGTGCTGGGCTCCCCCATCATTGAGAATGGGGATATTTGTGGAGCTGCCTCCTCCAGTTAGTTGTTTAATTGTCCACCACCATTCACGGCTGGATGCGGCAAGACTGCAGAGTTTAGATCTGATCCGTTGGTTATGGGATCGCTGAGCTCTGTCTATCACATGCTGCTAATGCAGTTTGGCACGCAGATACTCTTGTGTTGTGGCTTCACCACGTTGACACCTGGTTTTGAGGTATGCCTGGTGCTACTCCTGGCATCCCCTCCTACACTCTTCATTGAATCCCATGTGCTTTAATTTTACACGCTTATTTCTTGCGTGGGATCTTGTCAAAATCCTTCTGAAAGTCAAAATACATCACATCCACTCGTTCTCTCATATCTATTCTATGAGTTACATCCTCAAAAAATCCCAGTAGATTTGCCAAGCATGATTTCTCTTTCGTAAATCCATGTTGACTGTGTCCGATCCTGTCATTGTTTTGCGTGTGCTCTGTCATTACATCTTTTATAATGTACTCTAGCATTTTCCCCGCTACTTATGTCAGGCTTACCGGTCAATAATTCCCTATTGTGTCTCTACCTCCGTTTTTAAATAGTGGTGTTACATTAGCTAACCTGCAATCCATTGGAACTCTTCCAGAGTCTATAGAAATTTGAAGACTGCCCAGCAATTCATGTACTATTTCTAGAGTCACTTCCTTAAGTACTTTGGGATGAAGATTATCAGTCCCTGGGGATTTATCAGCCTTCAATCCCATCAATTTACCCAACACCATTTCCCTACTAATACTGATTTCATACAGTCCCTCCTTCTCACTCGACCCTATGTTCCCCAACATTACTGGGAGGTAATTTGTGTCCTCCTTTGTGAAGACAGAACCAAAGTATGTATTTAATTGGTCTTCCATTTCTTTGTTCCCCATTACTTCCAAACAGAATTCGATGAAGTGTCATTTAACAGGCTTGTCAATAAAGATAAAGCCCATGGAATAAAAGGGACAAACTTGCCTGCATGACAGGAAGCGGAGAGAGGGGGTGAAAGGTTGTTTTTAGACTGGAGGAAGTTTCCCCAGGGGTCGTTACTGGGTCTGCTACTTTTCATGATATCTATTAAACACTTGGACTTGAGTGTAAATGGAACAATTTCAAACTTCACACTTGGCACAAAATTTGGAAGTGTACTGCGCAATGAGGATGATCGTAACAGACATCAAGTGAATTTAGACAGGTTGGTGGAATGGACGGACACATGGCAGATAAACTTTAACCGAAGCGCAAATTGATACATTTTCATTGGACGGAGAGGAGAGGCAATGGAAAATAAAGGGTGTAATTTTAATGGGGGTGCAGCAACAGAGTAGATGCATGTGAATAGTTCAATGGCAGGACATATAGATGAGCTTGTTAAAAATGACATGCTGTGTGACTGTTTCAAAGACAAACTATCCCTCCTTATCCTTCACAAACTTACTGCAGTCTGTGACAATGTTCGTAACACCATCTTTCTCCCACACCTCTCCACTGTCGTCCAGCTGTAAGGAAATGCTGTTACCTTTTTATTATTTCATGGGATGTGGGCATCGCTGGCTAAACCAACATTCATTACCCATCACTAATTGCCTTTCAAAAGGTGGTATTAAGCTGCCTCCTTGATCCGCTGCAGTCCATCTGGTGCCGGTACACCCACAGTACTATTTAGGAAGGGAGTTCCAGGATTTTGACCCAGTGACATAAAGGAACAGCGATATAGTTCCATTTCAGGATGGTATATGACTTGGAGGGGAACGTGCAGGTGGTGGTGTTCCCATGCATCGCTGCCATTGTCCTTCTAAGTTGTAGAGGTCGTGGGTTTGGAAGGTGCTATCTAAGAAGCCTTGGTGCGTTGCTACAGTGCATCTTGTAGATGTTACACACTGCTGCTCCTGTGCTGGTGGTGAGGGAGTGCATGACACCCCAATCACAACAAACAAGCGGGCGGTTTTGTCCTGAATGGTGTTGACCTTTTGGAGTGTTGTGGGTGCTGCACTCATCCAGGCAAGTGGACAGTATTCCATAACACTCCTGACTTGTGCCTTGCAAATGGTGGAGAATGCTTTGGGGAGTCAGGAGGTGAGTCACTCTCCGCAGCATTCCGAGCCTTTGACCTGCTCTTGTAGCTGCAATTCAGCTTCCGTTCAATTGTAACCCCTAGGATGCTGATAGTGGGAGATTCAGCGATGGTAATGCCGTTTAATGTCAAGGGGAGATGGTTAGATTCTCTCTTATTGGAAATGATTGTGTCCTGGCACTTGTGTGTCATGAATGTTACTTGCCACTTTTCAGTTCAAGCCTGAATGTTGTCCAGGTCTTGCTGCATATGTCTGTCTTCAGTATCTGAGCAGTTGTGAATAGTGATCATCATTGTACAGTCATCATTGAACTTTCCCACTTCTGACCTTATGATTGAAGAAGGTCATTGATGAAGCAGCTGAAGATGTTTGGGCCGAGGACACTACCCTGAGGAACTCCTGCAGTGATGTCCTGGAACTGAGATGATTGACCTCCAACAACCACAACCATCTTCCTTTATGCTAGGTTAGGAATGACTCCCAAGCAGTTGATTTCTCCCATTGACTTCTGCTTAGCTACGTTCCATTCATAGCTAAAATAACAGAAAATGCTGTAAATACTCAGCTTGTCTGGCAGCATCTGTGGAAAGAGAAGCAAAGTTAACGTTTCATGTTGATGTACCTCTTCAAAAAGGGAGCAAGGGATAGACCGAATAATTGCAGGCCAGTCAGTCAAACCTCAATAGTGGGCACATTATTGGAATCTATTCTGAAAGACAGGATAAAGTGTCACTTAGAAAGGCACAGGTTAATCACGGATATTGAGCATGGATTTGATAAGGGAAGATATTGTTTGACCAAGTTGACTGAATTTTTCGAAGAAGTAGCACGGATGATAGATGAGGGTAGTGCAGTTGATATGGTCTACATGGATTTTGACAAGGCTTTTGTCAAGGTCCCATGTGGCATACTAGTTAAAAAAATAAAATCCCGTGGAACCCACGGAAATTCAACAAGCCTCATGCAAAATTGGCTCAGTGATAGGAAACAAAGGGTGATTGTTGACGGGTGATTTACTGACTTGAGGCCTGTTTCCAGTGACGTTCCACAGGGCTCAGTACTGGGTCGCCTGCTTTTTTGTAGTATATATAAACGATTTGAACGTAAATGTAGGGGGAATGATCAAGATTTGTGCAGATGGTACACAGATTGGTCGTGCGGTAGATAGCGAGGAGGATAGCTGTAGGCTGCAGGAAGGTATTGATGACAGAAAAGTGACAAATGGAATTCAACCTGGATAAGTGTAAGGTGATGCAATTGAGGAGGTCAAACAAGGCAAAGGGATAGACGATTAATAGGAAAATACTGAGAAGTGTAGAGGAAGTGAGGGACCTTGGAGTCAATGTCCACTGATCCCTGAAGGTAGCAGGACAGGTCGATAAGGTGGTTAAGAAGGCATATGGAATCCTTTCCTTTATTAGCTGAGGTATAGAAAACAAGAGCAGGGAGGTTATGCTGGAACTGTTTAAATCATTGGTTAGGTCACACCTGAGTACTGTGTACAGTTTTGGTCACCTCATTACACAAAGGATGTAATTTCACTAGAGAGGGTATGGAGGAGATTTACGAGGATATTGCCCGGACTGGAAAAATGCAGCTATGAAGAAAGATTAGATAGGCTGGGGTTGTTCTACTTGGAACAGAGGAGGTAAAGGGAGATCTGATTGAAATGGGCATAATTTTGTGAGGTCTGGATAGAGTGGAGGTGAAGTAGTCTATTCTCCTTAGCAGAGAGATCAGTGACTAGGGGGCAGTGACTTAAAATGCTTGGTAGAAGGATTAGCGGGGAGTTGAGGAAAAACTTGTTCACCCAAAAATACAAAATTGGCTCAGTGGCAGGAAACAAAGGGTACTTGTTATAATAAAAGCAAAATACTGCAGATGCTGGAAATCTGAAGTAAAAACAAGAAATGCTGGAAATACTCAGCAGGTCTGGCAGCATATGTGGAGGGAGAAGCAGAGATAATGTTTCAGGTCAGTGAAGAAGGGTCAGTGACCTGCAACGCTAACTCTGCTTCTCTCTCCACAGATGCTGCCAGACCTGCTGAGTATTTCCAGCATTTCTTGTTTTTATGAAAGTGTAATTGTTGACGGGCATTTTACTGACCGGAGGACTGCTTCCATTGGCATTCCACAGGGTTCAGTCCTGGGTCCCCTGTTTTTAGTGAAGGTCTAGAACTTACTGCCTGTAAGGATAGTTGAGGCAGAATACCTGCACTCATTCAAAAGGAGTCTGGATGTTCAACTCAAATGCCATAATCTTCAGGGCTATGGATCAAATGCTGGAAGATGGGATTAGAATAGGTGGATCATTGTATCGGCCGGCACAGACACAATGGGCCAAGTGGTCTCTTCCTGTGTCTTAAACTTTTTATGATTATATTACATGAAACACGCTATCCTCAGTAACACTTACAGTTACGTCCTGAACGAACTCGATCAAGATTATCAGAAATGAGTTTCCATTAACCTATCCATGCTACTTGTCATTTATTAACCCATGTTTTTACAAGCAACATATATGTTTGTGCTGGGTTATGACCTCTAGAATTTTCCAACCACCAACTTGAGACTGATAGTTACAGGGTTTATCCAATCTCTACTTTTTTAAACAGTGTAACAGTTACAACCCTGCAGTCCTCTGGCATCAATCCCATATCCAAGGAGGATTGAAATATTCTGTCCAGTGCCTCTGATATTTTCAGCATTCCTTCCCTCAGTAACTATCATACATCCCATCCAGACTGGATAAATGTTCTACTTTACTGCGATACAAAATATGTTGGATTGAAAGGTGTTAACTGAACCTGTTTGTTCAGTGACTGTAATTAATGTCAGTCTCCATGGACCCTAATGGTGTCACTGGAGGGTTTCCCTCTTCTATTAATACAGGACTTCTTTCAATGTGTTTTCCGATAGTATTAGCGGGAGCATCAGCTCCCGAACTAACAGTGATCAGCGGCTGCAGAGAGAGGGAGAGGATAGATCAGAATCTGAACAATAGATTGGAATGTTACAGTAATGGATCAGAATCTGAGAACAATAGATTGGAATGTTACAACAATGGACAGGAGTTTATCCTATTGGTTTGACTATCTTACTGCAGATTTTTATTGGATAACATCAGAATACCGGCTCTATTATGCTCTGAAGATGATTCAATGTATTTACTATCCCATCCTCGCTATTATTGGTGTCCCTGGTAAGTCCCTGTATCCAACTATTAGATTCATAAACCATGTTTCACTGATATAGTGTTCTTGTCATTTAAATCGTCAGAAGACTGAAAGCATTATCTTCAGTTTCTGTCACAAATTCCATACCCTGTCCATGAACTGCATCCCCCTCGCTGGCCGTTGTCGGAGGCTGATGCAGGAACTTTACAACCTCTGGTATCTATTTAATGCTGAGCTGAGTTCATCCCCATATTCTCTCCATCCCCAACCTTGCCTATTGTTATGGCCAGGTGAGGAGGGGTCAAAGTCGCTCGTCTTTATTTGACCAGAACAGTGTTTGTCCTTTATAAAAAGTGAATATGCTTAACGTGAGTGTTTTACATTTTATCTTTGGTATGATGGTGAAGAAATCGATTGGACAGGTTCTCTTGAGTTTAACCATGAAAGAGGTGAGTTTATTATACTGAACAATATAAACCCGATCTAAATAAAATCATTAAAATAAATAGAACACATTTATGCACACACACACACATGAGAATCACACAGAAATAGATTACAGAGTGAGAAATAAATTTGTGGTTGGATTGGAGTCCAGAATAAATATTTAAAAAAACTCATTCTGTGAGATTTGACCATTCCGTGGTCTTCCTGCTGAAGTTGTAACCTTGAAGTCTTTTTCTGGTCAAAGTGCAGTTTGTCACATGGTCCACATGGCTCAGGGATTTCTTTGAGGCAGACTTGTAGGTGGCTTTCTTCCCCTGGTTACTCTGTCTGTAGCAATCTGTAGGCTTGGAAGGCCCACAGTCACATGAGGTTTTCAAATTTGTGATGTTATCTGGAGAGAGAGACGGAGAGAGAGGGAGGGGTGTGGGGGGAACACAGCCCTTCTGCTTCAGCTCATTTTGAATCACTGACTTGTCTGCTTTTGTCCAGGGGAAACGCTCAGCTTTCACAGAGATAGACAGTCTCCTGACTGCCTCAGTGCATTCGCTGGACCCTTACAATGAGATTCAAGGTTCGGAACTTCTATCTCCCCAGGGCTCAGGATACCAGTATTTACTCTTGGAGGAGTTTGCTCTTTCAAAGTCAATGTGTCAGGATGACCTTGTATGCCGTGTTAATGAATGTAATCTTAGGTAATTCAATCACTGGAGCAAGCCAATGATTTGGATCCAGGCTCATCAGACATGCCTCTCCTATTGTAGGCCTTCGAATGTGAAAAGGTGTTTCAGATGCCAATTGCGGTGGCCATCTTGGCTGCCAGTTTTTTCAAGGTTAACTGCAAGGTTGTCTTTCGTTTAAAAGTTTACTGTAAGTTTCCAAACGATGAATTAAATTTCATAATTTGGCATATTGTGTTATATTGACACCGCCACAGCACACGGGGAAAAATGTGATAACAGGAACATTTCATTGCAGAATTGTGCACAGTGGGGCGGCACAGTGGCGCAGTGATTAGCACCGCAGCCTCACAGCTCCAGCGACGCGGGTTCAATTCTGGGTACTGCCTGTGTGGAGTTTGCAAGTTCCCCCTGTGTCTGCGTGGGCTTCCTCCGGGTGATCCGGTTTCCTCCCACAAGACAAAGACTTGCTGGTTGATAGGTTAATTGGCCATTATAAATTGGCCCTAGTATAGGTAGGTGGTAGGGAAATATAGGGACAGGTGGGGATGTGGTAGGAATATGGAATTAGTGTAGGATTAGTATCTATGGGCGGTTGATGGTCGGCACAGACTCGGTGGGCTGAAGGGCCTGTTTCAGTGTTGTATCTCTGTATCTGTAACTGTAACTGAAGCACACATTCATTCTCAATAATCACTTCCCAAACTGACATATTAATTTTAGAATTACTGCAGCTGCCATTGTCTGTTAAAGTTGTACTGATCTAATGTTTTGGTGTTTTGTCTGGGATGGTTATGTGTCGGGTTCGACCCTGGAAATTGCATCAGCGATTACATTGTTTATTTTTTTCTCTCCTGCAATGAAGCTTTAACCATTCCGGTTCCTGCACCTTGATAATCTTTCTCCCTAAACCCACAGTGTATAATAAATTGTTATTTAAGACCATGTGAGGTGCCTGAGATTTCCTCTGTGCCTTTGTTCTTGCTGAGTTCCGCTTTGAAATTGTTGGGTTTGATTAGCTTTGTGTTTGGCACCTGATCATTGGGTTCTTCAGTGGGTAGATCAACACTGACCTTAGTTTTAGCTTTCTGGTGAGGTACACAAGTGCTGTTTGCTTTAGAGTATTTTACCTTCCCTTTTCCCTCTACGATGGGGAGCATCATTTTGCTAACTGGCCCCATGTCCTCTGGGATTTTATGGCTCGCAGGTGGCTGTCCATCTTTCACTGCACTCTCCTGTGGCACCTCGACTCGGTGAGGCATCTCCCTCACTAATGGCTTGCCTTTTTGCGAACTTTCCTTTGTCATTGCATGTTTCAGTGAATGCTGTTAGCTGACTTTTTAGGTTGCCTCATTGACCTGCATTTAAGAAGGAGAGTGTGGGGTCTAATTTAACTAACATTTCAGGGTTGGCAAATCGGAGAGTAGGGGATTTCAGTTGGGAATCCTCCTGGCCGTTCTCTAACCTGTTTTCACTGTCCTTTTCAATCCTTCCCTCCTGACAGTCTGCCAGATCTGTACTTTTCTGTTCCCTCCACAGCCTTTGCTTTTTTCCTTTTGTCTGGGTGCCAATTAAATAATTTACCTCACTATTCCTTTTGCCACTCGATATGGACCACTGAACCGGGATTTCAGGGATTCACCCTGCATTGGGAATAGTAACAATACATGGTCTCTGTCCTGAAATGTTTTGGCCTTGGCATTTTTGCCTGCTTACCTTTTCATAACTGAGTAGGAGATCTTTAGGTGTTCTTGAGCAATTGCACAGGCTGTCGTGAGCCACTCCCGGAGCATGGAAATGTAGTCTGACATGGAAGACTCATCCCTGTGTCCCAAAAACTTCTCCTTGATTAGTTTAAGAGGACCTCTCACCTCGTGTCCATAAACTAATTCAAAGAGACTAAAGCCAGTGGACTCACTGGATATGTTCCTGGTAACCAACAGGTGAAATGCCATCCCTTTGTCCCAGTCATGGGTTTCCTCATAGCAGTATGGCCTGATCATTGTCTTTAGGGTCTGGTGGTACTGCTCCAAAGCCCCTTGTCACTGTGGGTGGTAGACTTTAGCTGGGTTATGTCGAGAATACCCATGACCTTTTCAGAAATACTGGACGTAAAATGTGTGCCCTGATCCATCTGAATCTCAGCAGGCAGCCCATAACGGGTTAGCCCCTCCACTACTACCTTGGAAGAGATAGTTCTTCGGGGGAATGGCTTCTGGGGATCGGGTCACCACATTCATAATGGTGAGAAGATACTGGTTGTCCCGTTTTGTTTTCAGCAGGTGTCCCACATAATCCACCAGCCGTCTGCTGAAGTGTTCCACAAATTCTGGTATGGGTATTAGGGTGAAGGTATTATTGCAGGTTGGAGCCTCCCCACAACATGGCAGGTGTGACCAGTTTTACAGAATTCCACCACATCTTTGTGGAGTTGTGGCCATGTCAAAATGTTGCCTGATGTGGGCTTTAAATTTGCATACATCAACATGTACTGTCATTGGAAGTTCGTGGGCCATTACTATTTCTTCAAGGGACCTCAGCGGCACCACTATCTGGTGAAGCACTGTCCACTCTTCATCCGCAGGTCTGTGAGGAGGTTTCAACTTCCTCACCAGCACCTCAATCTTTAAATAGTGGCACTCTGCGACTCCCTCTGCTTCAGTTTTGGTTTGGACAGTCTGTGTTATATTTTAACACTGGGTCGAGTTGTTGAGCCTGAACTAAGTAAGATCTGTTTAACACATCCTTTGTGCTCTCGACCTTCCCAAAGAAGGTTTCAGCCAACCAGACAGTAGGGACATCCATCTCCAGTGTCAGTTCAGCCACCTCTGATGGGGATTGTTTAGCCATGGACCCAGTCAACACAGAATCAGGGCGAATGCCGGGGACCTTCCCCTGTAACTGCTCTGTGTCCCTGATCTCTTGTTGTCTCTCCAGAACCTTTGCAGAAGCTGCCACCTTTTCCCTGCCAGATCAATACCCAGGAGCAGGTCCCCATGGCTGCTGGTCCTGAAAATAGGCCGCACTGCACGTGCACCCAATATAAAGGTATGGACATATACTGCCTTCCAATACCATTCGCTAACACTCTGGCATTCACTGCACTCTCCGAGAAAGGTCATGCCTATTCCCAGCAGAAGGGATTGGGTGGCACCTTTATCATTGAGTATGACCAGGGCTTGCTAACCTCAATGAAGGGGTATAGGGTCACTTTCCCCTGGGATTCAAAATTCTAGTAACGCTCAAGGATTTTGTTAAGTTTTCCCGCAGTCTCTGTGGTGGGGTTACTGTGTCTGACTGTTACAGTTAAAGGCACAGCCTGACCTGCTGTGCTTTCCATCAGCGCCCGTTTTCCTGCACTGATCTGGTGGACCCTGAGTAATCCTACAGGTTTTCCCCATCACTTACAGCATTCAACACGATGGTGATCTGCCTTACTGCAGTGGAAACACACAGATCATTGGTCATTACTCCTGCTCTCAGTACCGTCCTATTTGGCCTGAGCGTGGGCCCCTGTGTGTCCAGATTTTCCTCCTTGCCCGTGGCTGCTCAGGCTCTTGTCACCCTCCCACCTTTTATTCCCGGGTCTTTGGGGTGACTAGGGAATGCATTCCCTTTGGGGTTAAGGCCTTGTGTACATGGAAAAAAATCATCATCCAGAATTGCAACCTTCCTGGCTCTTCGAAACTTTTTTGCCCCTGTGTGGGTTTTAATGGGAGCGGGAGCGAGTTTTTGAACTCCTCCAGAAGGATCACCACTCTGAGGTTTACATATGTGGGCTGTATACCGATTTTCCGTATCTACTGGTCAGAGGCAAACATAAAAGCGGACTGTAAAATCTTCTATAGTTTCGTTAAAAGGAAACATTTGGGTAAGACATGTATGTGTCCGTTACAGGCAGAGTCAGGGCAATTTATAATGGGGAATCGAGAAATCGCAGAGAAGCTGAATGATCACTTTGTGTCCGTCTTCACTGAGAAAGATACAAGAAATCTCCCAGAATTAGAGATCCAAGGGATTAGGGGGAATGAGGAAGTGTAGGAAATTAATATTAGTAAGAAGTTTGTGTTGGAGAACTTAATGGGGTTGAAGGTTGATAAGTCCCCAGGACCTGATATTCTAAATTCCAGAGTGTTGGCAGAGGTAGCTATGGAGACAGTGGGTGCATGGGTGATCACCTTCTGGAACGGTTCCCTCATATTGGAAGGTCGCAAATGTCAACCCACGATTTAAGTAGGGAGGGAGAGAGAAAATGGTAGAATCTATCATAAAGGATGTGATAAATGGGTAATTGGATAAAGATGATCTGATTGGGCATAGTCAACATGGATTTATGAATGGGAAATCATGTTTGATGAACCTGTTGTAGTTTTTTGAGGATAGTAGTAACAGAATTGATAAAGTGGAGTCGGTGGATGTAGTATATTTGGATTTTCAGATGGATTTTTGATAAGGTCCCCCACAGGAGGTTGGTTAGTAAAATTAAAGCACATGGCATAGGACGTAATATACTGGCATGGATTAAGGATTGGTTAACAAGCATAAAACAGAGAGTAGGAATAAATGGGTCATTCTCGCTTTGGCAGGCTGTGACTAGTGGGGTAAGTAAAAAGGAAACATTTGGTTAAGTACTTGGGCCCCATCTGTTCACAATATGTATCATTTATTTAGATGTGGGGACCAGAGTAATATTCCCAAGTTTGCAGATGATACAAAAAGATGTGGGAATGTATGTGTTGTGAGGAAGATGCAAAGTGGCTTCAAGGGAATTTGGACAGACTTCGTGGGAGGGCAAGAACGTGGCAGATGGAATATAATGTGGAAAATATGAGGTTATCCACTTTGGAAGGTGGAATGGATGTGCAGGGTATTTCTTGAATGGTAAGAAATTAGAAAGTGTAGATGTACAAAGGGATCTGGGTGTCCTTGTCAATAAGTCACTGAAAGCTGACATGCAGGGACAGCAAGCACTTAAGAAGGCTCATGGTATGTTAGCCTTTATCACAAGAGAATTTGAGTACAGGAGTAGTGAAGTCTTGCTTCAATTGTATGGAACCTTGTGAGACCACAACTGGAGTACTGTGTGCAGCTTTGCACCCCTTACTTTAGGAAGTATATTATTGCCATAGGGGGAGTGCAACGAAGATTCACTAGACTTGTTCCTGGGATGGCAGGACTGGCCTATGAAGAGATTAGGAAAACTGGGCCTGGATTCTCTACAATTTCGAAGAATGAGATGTGATCTCATTGAAACCCACAACAGAATTAAATGGATAGACGGGTTGATGCAGCTAAGATGTTTCCCCTGGTTGGGGAGTCTAGAACCAGCAGAGACAATTTTAAAATAAGGAGGAAGTCACTTAGGACAGAGATGAGGAGAAATTTCTTTACATAGGGGGTTGTGAATCTTTGGAATTCTCTACCCCAGAGGGCTGTGGAAGCTCAGTCATTGAGTATGTTTGAAGCAGAGATTGACAGACTTCTAAATACAAATGACATAAAGGGATATGGGGATAGTGTGGTCAAAAGGAATTGAAATAGAAGATAACCCATAATCGTATTGAATGGCGGGGCAGACTAGATGGGCTGAATGGCCTACTCCTGCTCCTATGTTCCAAAGCTGCTTAACTCTTTCAAACTGGAGGTAAGTTCGCTCAGGCTACTTTCGTAGTGTTCCGAATTTTTGGTAGTACGCTTCTGATACTATCTCATATGCACCCTGGATAGCATTTTTAGTCATCTCAGAATCTGATGAACTTTCATCTGGGAACAGTGAATAAACCTCATGGGCTTTTCCTGTTACTTTGCTTTATAAAAACAGTGTCCAGTTCTCTGCTGCCATTTCAGCTGCTTTGAAAGTTTTTCAAAAGTGACAATAAACTCTGCCACATCCTCCTCATTGAACTTTAGAATGAACTGGGATAACTGTAAGAGCTCAGCACATGGTCCTGAGCTATGGGCAGCTCCCTCACTAGCTGTGCCTTCACTGGGTGTACTGGGTCTTCCTCTAGTTGTTTGAGCCACCTTAACTCCCTTTCCTCCTTCTCCTTCTGTTACACTCTTATTTTGTCCCTTTCTCTCACTCTGCTCTTTCTCGATCTCTCTGGATTTCTAATTCTAATCTCTTCTGTTCCAGCTTTACCTTACTCTATCTGTTAGTGATTCTAACTCTGCTTGAGTCTTCAGCTTCAAGTGAAACATGATTGGCCACAGGTCTTAGAATTTTGGGTTTCCTAGCTTTTGGGCGGAGAGTAATCCCTAACTGTCCAGCGACATTACTCAACTTTTCAACAAAGAGGGATTCTAAGCTGTACCGAGTTACTTCTCTCTGTATGTAACTCCTTTAATGCCAATGTAACTCATTTATTCAAAAAGGGAGGGAGACAGAAAGCAGGAAAAATTATGAGGCCCATAGATAGGGTAGAGAAGAAGAAACTTTTCCCTTAGCAGAGGTGTCAATAACCGAGGGGCATTGATTTAAGGTAAGGGGCAAATGGTTTCGAGGAGATTTGAGGGAAAAAATATTTCACTCGGATGGTGGCTGGAATCTGGAACACACTACCTGTAAAGATGGTAGAGGCAAGAACGCTCACAACATTTAAGAAGTATTTAGATGAGCACTTGAAATGCCATAGCATACAAGGTTACAGGCCAAGTGCTGGAAAAGGGGATTAGAATGGACAGGCTTGATGGCCGGCACAGACAGAGTGGGGCGAAGGGATTGTTTCTGCGCTGTAAAACTCTGTGCAACTGTGACACATCCAATTTCTCATTTGTTGTTGCGTTATGATCACGAGAACCGCCAGATTTCTGTTACAGCCAGGTGAGGTGGGGTCCCAGGCTCTCCTCTTGTCCTAGCTTTTATTTCACTGCAGCGGTGCCTATTCCTTATTAGCAGTGGACATACTGACCACCTCAGTGAGCATTTTACCTTTTACCGTTGTTGTGATCGTGAAAGAACAAATCAGACAGGTTTTCTTGAGTTTAAACAAGAGGTGAGTTTATTATACTTAACAATCTAAACTGAATCTAAATAAAATAATAAACATACACACATTCATGCACACAAACACAGACCTGCAAATCACACAGAAATAAATTATAGAGTGAGAACTAAATTTCTATTAGGATTAGAGTCCAGAATAAATTAAAAATAAACCAAAATCTGTGAGATTGGGTAATTCTGTGGTCTGCGCCTTTGCCTCCCTTATTTATAAGTGTCATGTCATCTGCAAGGGTTTAAATTATGTTGTTTTACATATAAGTTTATGTCACTTGTATATTTATCTATATGTCAGGAAGAGCACTGGTTTTAATACTGACCCCTGAGAAACAGCACTGTATTCTCCCCCTTCCCCAGTCTGAACAATGTCTGTTCACCACTTCTCTCTGCTTTCTGTCCTTGAGTCAGTGTCATATCCACTCTATCACTCTCACATTAATCCATGTGTTCCATTTTTCATAACAAGTCTATGAAATGTCATTTGATCACAGGCCTTTTGATAGTCCAGATACATAACAGGAAACACAATATCCTCATCAACACTCACAGTTACGTCATCAACTAACTTGATCAAGATTATCAGACATGATTTTCCATTAACCTATCCGTACTGTTTATCATTTAACATCACATGTTTTTCCAAGAATGATATATTTTTGTATTGGGTCATGGCCTCCAGATATTTCCAACCACCGACATTAGACTGACCGGTCAGTAGTTATTGGATTTATCTAATGTCTCCTTATTTAAACAGCTTGTAACATTTACAACCCTCCAGTCCTTTGACATCACTCCCAGATCCAAAGAGGATTGAAAGCTTCTGGCCATTGCCTCTGCTATTTCCACATTCCTTCCCTCAACAAACCTCATATATCCCATCTAGACTGGGTAAATCTTCGAAACTATTGTGGTCTAAAAAGTGTTGGATTGAAAGGTGTTAACTGAACCTGTTTGTTCATTGACTGGAATTAACGTCAGTCTCCAAGGACCCGAATTGTGTCACTGGAGGGTTTCCCTCTTCTATTAATAACAGACTCCTTCCAATGTGCTGGCTCATAGTGTCAGTGGGAGCATCACCCCTGGCACTAACAGAGATCAGCGGCTCCAGAGAGTGAGAGAGGAGAGATCAGAATCTGAGAACAATAGATTGGAATTTTACAACAATGGTTCAGAATCTGAGAACAATAGATTGGAATGTTAAAACAATGGGTCAGAATCTGACGACAATAGATTGGAATATTACAACAATGGGTCAGAATCTGAGAACAATAGATTGGAATATTACAACAATGGGTCAGAATCTGAAGACAATAGATTGGAATGTTACAACAATGTGTCAGAATCTGGGAACAATAGATTGGAATGTTAAAACAATGGGTCAGAATCTGACGACAATAGATTGGAATATTACAACAATGGGTCAGAATCTGAGAACTATAGATTGGAATGTTACAACAATGGGTCAGAATCTGGGAACAATAGATTGGAATGTTAAAACAATGGGTCAGAATCTGACGACAATAGATTGGAATGTTACAACAATGGGTCAGAATCTGGGAACAATGGACAGCAGGAGTTTCTCCTATTGGTTTAGCCTCGTTACAGCAGATTATTTTTGGATAACATTAGATTTGCGGATCTATTATGCTCTGAAGATGATAACAAACGATTTACTATCCCATACTCGCTATTATTGGTGTCCCTGGTAAGTCTCTGTATCCAACTATTAGATCTATAAATCATATTTCACTGATTTAGTGTTCTTGTCATGTAAATCTTGGGAAGACTTAAGCCACAGTCTTCAGTCTCCATCTCACATTCCACTCTGCATCCATTATCTGCATTCCCCTCACTACCCAATGTCTGAGGCTGAAACAGACTGTTTGTAATCTCTTTGTGATATTTATACCTGAGCTGAGTTCATTGCCATATTCTGCCTATCACCAACCCTACCTGTTACTACCTCTGTAATATCACCCGTCATCACCTCTACCCATCTGCTAATAAACCCTCATCTGTGCCGTTGTTAAATCCACACTTAACTATTCCAATTCTATCCTGGTCACCCTCCCAGATATCAACCTGCATAAACAACAGCCCATCCAGAACTCTGCTGCCTAAATCCTAACTCAGAACAAATCCCGATCGCCCATTACTTCTGTGCTCACTGATCGACATTGGCTCCGGGCCTGGCAGTACCTAAATTTTAATATTCTCATTCTTGTGTTTGAATCCCTCCATGGCCTCACCCCTCCAATTAGTCCCATTTCCCTTGCATTTCATATATTATTGTCAATCTTATGCTTTCAAGTCTTTTTCCAATTCCCTTTTAGAAGTGAGCTGTTTTCACTCTATTTCTTCTACTGCTGTGATTTTCACTCTATGACAGCACTGGTGCCAACGCTATGGAAACCTGGAACTATTAAATGATGTGAACCACACAGCCGGCCACTTCTAGTGTGGCCAGCACCGTGCCCAGTGCTGGGCAGGGCACTAGCCTGGGTATACTGTGCATGTGCTGTTAGTGTGAGGAAGGGTTTGAATTGACGTCAATCTGCCATTCCGACAGCTTTGATGTACGTCTTTGAATCTTGATCTGTGCATGTCGACTGACCGCCTGTGTTAGTCTCTCTCAGCTGAACATACATTCAGCAGCACGAAGGACCCCCACTGGTGTTATTTAAAAGGACCAGGAATCCAACGTACAGGTGAGGGGCTTGTGACTTACTTTTGCTGTTGTAAATTTAGTGGAGGTGCTGTGGATGGTTTTCTGGAGGTTGTGTTGTAAGCTGCTGCAGACATTCAGGGAGGAGAGAGGATTTGGTGAACCAACTCTGGACGAGGTATGGGGACTGTAGTTACAGTGTCTCTGGGTCTGTAAAATGACCAACAAATGGAGCAGAGGCTGCAGAGAGGGGAGTCTCTGTAAAGAGGGAGGAGGAGGGGGCTCTGCCTTACCCACCCCGGTTTTGCAAGAGCACTTGTCCTACCTACACCTAACCCAGGAGCAGTGTGTGAGGTGACTATGATTCAATAAAGAGGTGGTCGCAGAGCTGTGTAACCTCTTGCAACACGATCTGGAGCCTCACACCAGGGTGAGGACGGAGCTGTCAGTGGCTGTTAAGGTCACAGTTTCATTGAAGGTCTATGTATCTGGATTTTTACAGGCAGGAGCATGAGACAAATCTAACGTAGGGATGCAGAAATCGATGTAGTCATAAAATAATTTCCGACATAAAAGGAGGCCATTTTACCCCTCCATGCCAGCTCAATCTGGAACAATCCAGTCATTCCCACTCCCCCTCTCAATCCCCCTATCCCTGCAAGTTCATTTCCTTCAGGTGCCCATCCAGTTTCCTTTTGAAATCATTGATTGTCTTATCTTCCACCACCCTCATGGGCAGTGAGTTCCATCTCATTACCATCCACTGTGTAAAAAAAGTTCTTCCTCATATTCCCCCTGTATCTCTTACCCAAAACCTTCCATCTGTGTCCCCTTGTCCGTGTTTCATCAGTAAATGGGAATAGTTTTTCCTTGTCTATCTTATCTACTTCTGTCATAATCTTGTACACCTCTATCAAATCTCTCTCAATCTCCTTTACTCCAGGGAGAACAACTCCAGCTTATCCAAACTAACCTTGTAACATCGATAGCACAGATAGATGGACATTTGCTCTGTTTGTAAACCCGTGCCATTCCTGCACTGTATGTGTTTGATGGGGACAGTGTAGAGGGAGATTTACTCTATATCTAACCCTGTTTATTTTTCTTCCCCTTTTATATAGCCCATATTGAGGGGAGCTTTATTCCTCAGGCCCGCTTTATATACATATTTAAATTTTTAAAATAACTTTATTTAAAACAGATAAATAAACCAAAATCTCAAATTAAAATGCCATTCGCGGCATCGATGATGCACTCCAGTACCTGTGGTGCCCACCGGTCACAGAAGGCCTCAAGCGTACCGACGGAAACTGCATGCTCCTTCTCCAGGGACACCCGGGCGCGAGTGTAACCGCAGAAGAGGGACTGGCAATCGGGGAGGACGGACCCCCCGACGGCCCGCAGTCTGGACCTGTGAATTGCCACCTTTGCCAGGCCCAGGAGCAGACCGACGAGGAGATCCTCCTCCCGGCTTAAGCCCCTCCGCACCGGGTGCCCAAAGATCAGGAGCGTGGGATTGAAGTGCAGCCAGAACATGTGGTGCAGCCCCTTCAAATACTCAAAGAGGGGCTGCAACCTCGCACACTCCGTATATATGTGAAACACGGACTCGTCCAGGACGCAGAAAGTATAGGCGGCCTGGGAGTCCGTGAACCTACGTAAAAGTCTGCTTTACGGGACCGCCCTGTGCAACACCCTGCACCCCAGGTCCCCGAGGTAAAGGGGGAAGACACCCGCGTAAAGAGACCTCCATCGGGGTTTCCCCTCGCCGCCAGATTGCAAGGCAGACTGCCAGGGTGTATCCGGCCGGCTGACGAAGGCGAGGAAGTGGAGAGTGTGCAGGAGCAGCCCGGACAGGAAACCCCTCTACGCTGACTGGAATGGCACGGAGGGCATTTTCCGAGAGGCGGCTCGGGCTGTGTGGGACTGGCTCCTGAGGAGGGTTTCGGGGTCTGGGTCCGCTCTCCCGAGCCCAATCACCACCCACAGTGAGGGGCATCCCAGGTGCTTCGGCTACTCCTCTGCCCACTGGTCCGACCCTGGAGTACGCTGCCCGGACAGCCGAGGCACTCTCCTCAGCTGGCGAGGGAGCACCCTGACTGGAGGTGGCCATGTTCCAGACTTGGAATAGATCCCGATAAAAGACAGGCAACTCCCTCAGAGAGGCGCGGCTAACGGACTACACTGGGAGCTGCGTGTCGTCTTGAAGGCAGTGACACTGGTGGAAAAAATACGTCGCCAGCGCACACCATCTGGGAGGACGATCGATGTACAGGTATCTCTGCAGGGTCCGAACGTGGAGAGTCGCAGCCTGGGTGCGGACGCACACCAGCGACTGGCCGCCCTCCTCCATCAGGAGACATAGGACCACGGCAGAGACCCTGTGTTTCCTCTTGCCCCAGAAGAAATCGACGAATTTCTTCTGGTTATTGGTGGCTAACGCAGGGGGCGGGCCCAAAGTGACAAACCGGTACCACAGCATGGAGACCACCAGTTGGTTTATGACCAGCGCCCGGCCCCTGTAGGAAAGCACTCGGAGCAGTCATGCCCAGCGCCCCAGCCGAGTGGTGAATTTTGCCTCCAACTCCTGCCAGTTTGCCGGCCAGGCTTCCTCAGGAGGGCTAAGGTGGACTCCCAGATAGAGGAGGTATATGGTGCTCCACACAAAAGGTGTCAACTCTTTCGGCAAGGAGTCCACCAGGGGTCTGTAACACTTCTCCCAATTGATCCTCACGGAGGACGCAGCAGAAAAGGTCTGCTGGCAGTCGTGCATCCTCCACAGGTCATTGGGATCTGTGACCATGAGGAGCACGTCGGCGGGGGAAGCCGAGAGGACAACCCGCGTGGCCCGCTCGCGCAGAGCCAATCCAGCCAACCTCCTGCGAAGCAGGCACAGGAAGGGCTCCACGCAGATTGTTTGCAATTCATCGGACATGGGGCATCCCTGACGCACTCCTCTCCCAAAGCGAAGGGGCGCCATCAAGGACCCGTTAACTTTGACTAGACACTCTGCGGTGACGTATAAAAGTCGGACCCGGGCCACAAAATGCGGCCCGAGTCTGAAAGCCGCAGAGTCCCGAAAAGGTATTCGTGATCCACCCTGTCGAACACCTTCTTCTGATTGAGGGAGAGAAAGGCGGCCGACTGACCAGTCCTCTGGGAAAGATGGATCAAATCCTGGAGCAGGTGGATGTTGGCCTGGATGGACCAGCCTGGGATCGTGTAGGACGGGTCGTGCCAGCACGGAGCCCAGGCAGGTTGACATAACCCAGGCAAAAATCTTATAATCCATGCTGAGGAGGGAGACTGGACGCCAGTTTTTAAGCAGGCAGAGATCGCCCCACTTCGGCAGCTGGACGATGACTCAGTCGCCAGGCTTCCCCCAGGACCTGCGTGTAATCGTCCCCCAGGACGTCCCAGAATGCCCTGAGTAACTCAATGGTCAGCCCGTTCAGCCTCCGGGATTTGCCTGTCGAGCGCACCTGGAGGGCGCTGGTCAACATGAGTGGAGCCTCCAATCCTTCGACGCCCTCTGGGCTGCCGTGCAGCAAGTCTTCCAACAAAACTCTGCGCGTGTCCTCGCTGGACGGATCCGGAGAGAACAATGGACTGAAATAAGTAATAAGTATGGACCAGGAGGCCCATTTCCTCCAAATGTGTGACGGAGGAGCCGCCGTCGGCCAGCAGCTCGACGAGCTGCTTACGGACCCCCTGCCATTTTTGCAGAGAGTAGAAGAAGGATGAGGCGCGGTCTAAATCTTCCAGGATCTAGATACGTGACTTCACATCCACGCCTCGGGACCCGTTGAGCTGCAGGTCCCTCAGCGCACCCTTCTTGTCCTTATATGCCTGCCACAGGGCCGGGTCCACCACAGCATGACCGAGGTATGACTCCAAGTCGAATACCCCCCTCTCTAGGTGCCCGATCTCGGCTTCCCGCCTCATGGTCGACCCCTTCGCGTGCTCCTGACAGAAGACGCGGATGTTGTCTTCCCACATCCTACCATCGCCTCAAGGAAGGGAAGCCCCCCCTGCTTCCTTCTCCAGACGGCCCAGAATCTACGGAACGAGTCCCAGAATCATTCGTCCCCCAGCAGCCAGTTGTTAAAGTACCAGGACCCGGACCCTGCCCGCTTTCAAACGGAGTGAACTCCACCCACACCAGGTGGTGGTGCGAGCACGGCACCAGCCGCATGGAGGCCGCCGAGAAGCGGGAGACGTATGCCTGCAAAAAGTAGAGGTGGTCGATTCGTGACCCTTCTCCTCCAGACCTCCACGTGAAGGTGCTGGAGTCGGGATGGAGATTCCGCCAGACGTCTACCAAGTTGAGGGAGCTGATCAGTTCCCTCAACTTCTCCATCGATGCTTGGCCGCACTGGGGACCGGAGCGATCCCCCAACTCGAGGGTGCAGTTAAAATCCCCCCCGAGGATGATGCACTCGCCGCTATCGATGGAGCTCAAGAGAGCGGACACTTCTTCAAAGAAGCGAGCTTGCAACGCGCCGGGCCTGGGCGCGTACACGTTCACAAAGTGGAGCGGCACGCTACCCAGGCGAACGGTGACGTGGAGTAAGCGGCCCGGCAATAGGTCGTTGACACCCAAGATCTCTGGCTGAAAAGTCGGGGCCAACAAGATACCCCACTAGAAGTAAAGGTGTGGTGACTCATGTAGACCCCACCCTGCCACTCCAGGAGCCAGGTGGCTTCGTCTCCCGGAACGGTGTGGGCTTTCTGCAGAAAGATCACCCGTATCTCCCTTCGCTAAGGACTGAGTGATTGTGAAATCTGCGGTGAGACCCCCTGCTGCCCTTGATGTTGATGTTCTCTATGGTTATCTTCTTGTCAAAGGTACTCAAAATCTGTCTCCAACACCTCACTGTGAGGAGGGAGTGGAAGTGCACAACCCATTGAGGAATGCATTAAAACGCCGCCTCATAACCAGTTTCCCGCTTTCCCGCTTTCTTGAGGGCGGCACGGATGGACTGGATGATCAGTGCCAGACTTGACCAATGGCCGAGGGCCAGCTGAGCCTTATTGCAGCAACCACTGCTAGCCTTGAGGAATTCCCTGAGTTCCACCGTGGGGATGACAGGAGACTCGGTGGGAGGCACGAGGGACTCCACCACCTCACTGGTGATGGAATCAAGGTCATCCTCCGTGCCCCACACCGAGTCTCCATCCTCCTCCTGGTCATCACCCACCACAGACTGTGGGGCGGACGCCCCGGCCTCGCCAGCTGCTCCCATCTCTGTCACGATCCCACCTCCAGGATCGATGGCAGAGAAGTCTTCTCTGGTTTCTACTGTGAAACTGGAGCCTGTGGGCACCAGAGGTTCAAGAACCGTCTTCACCTCCGTCCCCAGGCCAATGTGTGGTCCAGGGGATATTGGAGTTCCCGACTCTGGAAATCCAGCCAGAGCCGAGAACAGAGGCGGAGAGAGGAGGCCATCTCCCGCTCTGCCAGCACCCACAGGTCCAGCAGATGGGGCAGCATTTGCGGTTATAATCGGGTCTGGTGTCTTCTGGTAGTGAGTGGATTCTGGCTGGGAGGGTCAACCCATTGGGGCCTGGCCCACCTCTCCACACAGGGCACCCGACCCAATGGCAAAATGGGAGGCGTCCCCAGGCTCCCCCACCAAAGGTAGAGCTCCACTTGTTCCCACAGGAGGGGCTGCATGGAGAGGGGCCTCCCCCTCCCCTCCATCCTGAGGAATAGGGAGCTCCTGCCCAGACTTTGCAGCCTTCACGTTGGTGGTGGTGGCAGGAGGGCCCTGCACCTCAGAGCCCTGTGTTACCTTGTGGAGCGGTGCCTTCTCTTCTTTTTCCCGCTCAGGCGCATAGGCTCAGGGACCTCCATGTCATCAGAGGCCTCAGCCGCCGCACCCTCCTTTTTTTAGTTATTCTGGGCCTGAGCCCAGCCCTGGGACAGTTGAATTCCCTGGGAGCGGACCTTGGGCTGAGCTCAGGCTCGGGTTGTGTCATGGTGTCTAGGGGACGAGCCTCTCGGTGTTTACTTTTCCTCCACGCCTTTCTTCCACCCGGACGGGCATTTCCCTCCCCGCTGGAGGCTCTGAAAACCATAGCCTCCGGAACCGACTGAGCAGTGTCTGGAGGATGTGTGTTGGAATTGGAGGTGGTGCAGTGGCGCCACACTGGGCCGCCGAGGTGGAAATGGTGGACGAACATGCCCCACCCCCTTGCAGATGAGGCACCGCGCCCCGTCCGAGGTCCAGAAGATGCGGTAGGCCGTCGCCTGGAACTCTACATCGAAATCGCCCTCCAAGACCTCCTCCCACGGCAGCTGAATAAATAGCCGGCGGCGGAAGGAGTAGACATGCCGGAGGCTGTGCTCCCAAAGATCTAGCGGGACTGGCGGGAGCCCCGACCTTACCTCCCCCAGATGGTGCAGGTGGGGGAGGAGGAGCTCACTGGGAAGGAAGGGCGGGACATTTGATAGTATTATCCGCTGCGCAGTGGCCCCAAGAGGGACCACCGGCAGGAAATTCCCACCCACAGTGAGCCCTTTATTCAGGGTCAGGGATATGGCCTGCTCCGTCTTCAGGAAGAACACAGCATTCCCCTACATTTTTGAGGTTGCCACAATGGTCGAGGGGCCGACAACCTTGGCCATTGCCTTCACACAGGCCTCTATAGACATATTGGGATGGGTGTAACTCTTCACCCCATGCTTCGATGTCAATATTTTAAATGGTGACAGGGCCACAGGAGCAGCTGCTGCAGCATAGGAAGGCCCCGCCTCTGGACAGGACTGTAAAGCCATGGGGTAGACCCAGCGTTGAGAGAAAAAATAAAAATAGAAATCGAGAGAAAGGAATAACAAATAATGAGTTATCCCAAAAAGCATCGACTGGAGGGTATGGCTAGGGAGAGAGGCTGAATGAGAGGAGGGTCTGGAGGAACCAATCTATTTGCTGGTGTTAATTCAGGAAGTCCTTGTGCTGGTCTTCCAGTTGGTGGTGGGAGGGGTGCGATGTCTTCAACTGGGACGGCTGTAGTTGCCCCGTCACACTCTGCTTCTGATGTGGTTTACACAGTTAAGAGAAAGTCTCTTCACCTGGGCAGATCCAGCTATCCCAGGCTAGCTCTTTGGAGTGGGGAAAGAGCTCCTCTTCAATGCTTTTAAACACAGGAGCTCCCTGTTCAAACAAGCAACCCCACCCAAGGTTTTATGATCTCTTCCTTTCCCCCTCCCCACAACAATCAATGAAAGGATTACAAAACCCAAACTCACATGAGTTGTCAGTTCTTCTGACCTCCTGCTTTCTTCTTTCAAAAAGACAGATGTAAACCCTTTGTTTCAATCTCAGTCTCTCCCTCTTGCAGCAGTCTTCCAGCCTCCAGCCTTCAGCATCTGCACACAGCTGCATCTCGTTGATGCACTCAGCACCTCCAATTAGCCAGGAGTCACCCCGTTTTTTTTTTCTCTCGAGGGGGCCTTTATTCCTCAGGCCCCCTTTATATATTTTTTATGTCGAGGGGGCCTTTATTCATCAGGCCCCCTTTATATACACACTTATATATTTTTTTTAAATAACTTTATTAAAACCAGATAAATAAACAAAAAACTCAAATTAAAATGCCATTCTCGGCGTCAACAATGCACTCCAGTCCCTGCGGTGCCGACCGGTCGCGGAAGGCCTCAAGCGTACCGGCAGACACCGCATGCTCCTTTTCCAGGGACACCCGGGCGCGAACGTAACCGCGGAAGAGGGGCAGGCAATCGGGGAGGACGGAACCCCCGACGGCCCGCAACCTGGACCTGTGAGTTGCCACCTTGGCCAGGCCCAGGAGCAGACCGACGAGGAGATCCTCCTCCCGGCCCAAGCCCCTCCGCACCGGGTGCCCAAAGATCAGGAGCGTGGGACTGAAGTGCAGCCAGAATTTGAGGAGCAGCCCCTTCAGATACTCAAATAGGGGCTGCAACCTCGCACACTCCGTATAAATGTGGAACACGGACTCGTCCAGGCTGCAGAAAGTACAGCTGGCCTGGGAGTCCGTGAACCTACTTAAAAGCCTATTGCACGGGACTGCTCTGTGCAGCACCCTCCACCCCAGGTCCCCGATGTAAAGGGGGAAGACTCCCGCGTAGAGAGACCTCCATCGGGGTTTCCCCTCGCCGCCAGTTGGCAACGCGGACCGCCAGGGCGTGTCCGGCCGGCTGACGAGGGCGAGGAAGTGGAGAGTGTGCAGGAGCAGCCCGTACAGGAAACCCCTCCGCGCCGATTGGAATGGCACGGAGGGCATTTCCGAGAGGCGGCTCGGGTTGTGCGGGACCGGCTCCCGAGGAGGGTTTCGGGGCCTGGGTCCGATGAGCAGTTCCGGCCGAGCGGGGGTAAGCTCCGCCGGGATCGCTCCGCACTCCCGAGCCCCCGAGTCACCCGCAGTGAGGGGCGTCCCGGGGGTTTCGGCTACTCCTCCGCCCGCCGGACAGTCCCCGGAGTCGGCCGCCCGGACAGCCGAGGCGCTCTCCTCCGCCGGCGGGGGAGCGCCCTGACTGGAGGCGACCATGTTCCAGACGCAGAATACATCCCAGTAAAAGACAGGCAACTCCCTCAGAGAGGTGCGGCTAACGGACTCGATCGGGAGCTGCGTGTCGTCTTGAAGGCAGTGACACTGGCGGAAAAAATACGTCGCCAGCGCACACCATCTGGGAGGATGCTCGACGTACAGGTATCTCTGCAGGGCCCGAAGGCGGAGAGTCGCAGCCTGGGTGTGGACGCACACCAGCAACTGACCGCCCTCCTCAATCGAGACCGCGGCAGAGACCCAGTGTTTCCTCCTGCCCCAGAAGAAATCGACGAGTTTCTTCTGGATCTTGGTGGCAAATACAGGGGGCGGGGCCAGAGTGACCAACCTGTACCACAGCATGGAGGCCACCAGTTGGTTTATGACCAACGCTCGGCCCCTGTAGGAAAGCACTCGGAGCAGTCCTGTCCAGCGCCCCAGTCGTGTGGTGACTTTCGCCTCCAACTCCTGCCAGTTTGCCGGCCAGGCTTCCTCAGCGGGGCTAAGGTGGACTCCCAGATAAAGGAGGTGCGTGGTGCTCCACGCAAAAGGTGTCATCTCCTATGGCAGGGAGTCCACCCGCCACTGACCAACCAGGAGTCCGGAACATTTCTCCCAATTGATCCTCGCGGAGGACACAGCAGAAAAGGTTTGCTGGCAGTCACGCATCCTTCGCAAGTCAACGGGATCTGTGACCACGAGGAGCACGTCGTCTGCGGAAGCCGAGAGGACGACCCTATGGCCGGCTCACGCAGAGTCAATCCCGTCAACCTCCTGCAAATGCGGCCTGAGTCCAAAAGTGCGCAGTGTCCCGAAAAGGTTTTTGTGATCCACCCTGTCGAACGCCTTCTCCTGATCGAGGGAGGGAAAGGCGACCAACTGACCAGTCCTCTGGGAAAGATGGATCAGGTCCCAGAACAGGTGGATGTTGTCCTGGATGGACCGGCCCGGGACCGTGTAGGACAGGTCGGGGTGGATCATGTGGGCCACCATGGAGCCAAGGCGGGTAGACATAGCCCGGGCAAAGATATTATAATCCGTGCTGAGGAGGGAGACCGGACGCCAGTTTTTAAGCAGGCGGAGATTGCCCCTCTTCGGCAGCAGGACGACGACCGCCGGGGCATCTCCCCGGTCGCCAGGCTTTCCCCCAGGACCCTCGCATAATCGTCCCCCAGGATGTCCCAGAACGCCCTGAGGAACTCCACGGTCAACACATCCAACCTTGGGGATTTGCCCCTCGAGAGCTGGTGGTGGGCGCCGGTCAGCTCTGCTAACGTGAGCGGAGCCTCCAATACTTCGGCGCCCTCCGGGCTGACTTTCGGCTGGTCCTCCCACAAAACTCTGCGTGCATCCTCGCTGGACGGATCCGGATAGAACAACGCACTGCAATAAGTACGGTCCAGGAGGCCCATTCTCTCCGGATCCGTGATGGAGGATCCGCCGTCGGCCAGCAGCTCGACGAGCTGCTTACGCACCCCCGCCATTTTTCCATCGAGTAGAAGAAGGGTGAGGCGCGGTTCAAATCTTCCAGAATCTGGATCCGCGACCTCACGTACGCGCCTCGGGACCCTATGAGCTGCAGGTCCCTCAGCGCGCCCTACTTCTCTTTGTACACCTGCCACAGGGCCAGGTCCATGATGGCATGACCGAGGCGGGACACCAAGTCTCTTGGTCGACCCCTTCACGTACTCCTGACAGAAGACGCGGATGTGAGTCTTACCCACATCCCACCACAGCCTCAAGGAGGGGAAGCCCCCCTGCTTCCTTCTCCAGTCGGCCCAGAATCGACAGAACGAGTCCCGGAACCGATCGTCCTCAGCAGCCAGTTGTTAATGTGCCAGTACGCAGATCCCACCAGCGTGCGGAGCGGAAAGAACTCTGCCCACACCAAGTGGTGGAGCATGGCACCAGCCACCTGAAGGCCGCCGAGCCGCGTGAGACGTACGCCTGCGAAAAGTAGAGGCGGTCGTTTCGCGACCCTCCTCCTCCAGACCGCCATGTGAAGGCGCTGGAGTCGGGATGCAGATTCTGCCAGACGTCCACCAAGTTAAGGGAGCTGATCAGTCCCCTCAACATCTCCACCGACGCTTGGCCGTGCTGGGGACTGAAGCGATCCCCCACCTCGAGGGTGCAATTAAAATCCCACCCCCCCCCACCCCGAGGATGATGCACTCGCTGCTATCGATGGAGCTCAAGAGAGCAGACACTTCTTCAAAGAAGCGCGCTTGCAACGCGCCGGGCCTGGGCGCGTACACGTTCACAAAGTGGAGCAGCACGGTCCCCAGGCGAACGGCGTGGTGGAGCAAGCAGCCCGGCACTAGCTCCTTGACCCCCAAGATCTCCGGCTGAAAAGTCGGGGCCAACAAGTTAGCCACCACATTAGAAATAGGGGTGAGGTGACTCATGTAGAACCCACCCTGCCACTCCAGGAGCCAGGTGGCTTCATCTCCCGGAACGGTGTGGGATTCCTGCGGAAAGCTCACCGCGTATCTCCCTTCCCTGAGGACTGAGAGATTGGCAAATCTGCGGTGAGACCCCCTGCTGCCGTTGATGTTGAGGCAGCAGGGGGAACACATTAAAACGGCGCCTCTCAACCAGTTTCACGCCCGCGCGCTTGCCCGCTTTCTTCAGGGGGGCACGGACGGACTGTATGATCAGCGCCAGATTCGACCAACGGTCGAGGGCCAGCTGAACTTTATTGCGGCAACCCCTGCAAACCGCGAGGAAATCCCGGAGTTCCGCCGTGGGGATGAGAGGAGATTCAGTGGGAGGCACGAGAGACTCCACCACCTCACTGGCGATGGAATCAAGATCATCCTCCGTGCCCCACACCGAATCCCCATCCTCCTCAGGGTCAACACCGCCACTGGCCGACACACCCACCACACACTGTGGGGCGGACGTCCCGGCAGCGCCAGCTGATCCCGCTTCCATCAGGATCCCACCCCCAGGATCGATGGCGGAGGAGTCCTCTCTTTGTTCTATTGTGAAACTGGAGCCTGTGGGCGCCAGCAGTTCAGGAAACCCCTCACCTCCATCCCCAGGCCAATGAGTGGTCCAGGGGAGACAGGTGTTCCCGACTCCAGAAATCCAGCCGGAGCCGAGACCTGAGGAGGCGGAGGGAGGAGGCCATCTCCCCCTCCGCCAGCACCCACAGGCCCAGCAGATGGGGCAGCGTTCTCGGTTACAACCGGGTCGGGTGTATCCTGGTTGGTGGTGGACTCCAGCTGGGAGGGCCGACACTTTGAGGCCCCGCCCTCCCCTTTACTCAGGGCACCCGACCCAGTGGCAGTGGCAGAATGGGTGGCGTCCCCAGGCTCCTCCATCACAAGCACGGCTCCACTGGCTTCCCCTGGAGGGGTCACATGTACAGGTGTCTCCCCCTCCACTCCATCCTGAGGAATAGGGATCTCCTGCCCAGACTTTGTGGCCTTGGTGGTGGCGTTACGGGAAACCTGGGGACCCGAAACCGGAGACAGCTCACCTTCAACAGATGGGCCCTGCGCCTCAAGGCCCCTTGTCACCTCTGTGGAAGGCTGCCTTCTCCTCTTTTTCCCAGTTGGGTGCGGAGGCTCAGAGACCTCCATATTATCAGAGGCCTCCACCTCAGCACTCACCTTTTTTTTATTCACCCTGGGCCTGAGCCCAGCCCTGGGGCAAGTTGACTCCCCGAGATCGGGCTTTGTGCTGAGCTCAGACTCGGGTAGTGTCTCTGTGTCCAGCGGACGCGCCTCTCGATGTTGATTTCTCCTCCGCGCCTTCCTTCCACTTGGACGGTCACCCCCTCCCTGCCGGAGGCCGTGAAAACCACAGCCTCCGGTACCGACTGTATGGTATCTGGTAGAGGAGTAGGGGGGTGGGAGGAGGTGCAGCGGTGCCACCCTGGGCCGCCGATTTGGAGTTGGCAGGAGGGAGGTTGGGGCAGTTCTTAAGAACATGGCCCACCCCCTTACAAACATGGCACCACACCCCGTCCAAGGTCCAGAAGACGCAGTAGGCCATCCCCTGGAACTCTACATTAAAGTGGTCCTCTGTAACCTCCTCCCACGCCAGCTGCATGAATAACTGGCGGCGGAAGGAGCACACATGTCAGAGGCTGTTCTCCCGAAGACCGAGCAGGACTGGGATGAGCCCCGTCTTTACCTGCCCCAGACGGTGCAGGTGGGGAAGGAGGAGCTCACCAGGAATGAAGGGCGGGACATTGGATAGAGTGAGCCTTAACACAGTGGCCTCCAGTTGGTCCACTGGCAGGAAGGTCCGCCCACGGTGAGCCCCTTGCTCAGAGCCAGGGACACCGCCCGCTCGGTCTTCAGGAATAACACTGCTTTCCCGTACATTTTAGAGGCTGCAACAATGGCCGAAGGGCCGACAACCTCGGCCATTGCTTTCACACATGCCTCTATAGTCATGTTCGGTTGGATGTATCTATTGACCCCATATTTCGATGTTAATAAAGCAAACGGCGACGGGGCAACAGGTACAGCTGCAGCAGCCGCAGCAGCATATGTACGGGAAGGCCGCGCCACCGGCGAAGGAGGGCTTGCCATGGGGTCTAAGAGCCACGTCCACCCCCAAGAAACAAAGCAAATTTACAATTGAAACAATAAACAAACAAACTGAAAACAAAGTGGAGTGGGAGTTGAGGAGGATAGGGGTAAGAAGGTAAAAGAAAATAGGAGGATAGATAACTGAGGCGACTGAGTGGAGGAAGGGAGAGAAAGGCTGACAGGGATGTTTGATCCAACTGCCAGTTGGAGCACCTTTGTAACAATTAGTCCAAAACTGTTTGTTGTCTTCTAGTTGGGGGAGGCTTCTTCGCCCGGGATGGCTGAAGCCGCCCGGTACTCTCCTCTTCTGCTTTTAACAAAAAGTCTTCCCCAGGCAACTCCAGCTGTCCCGAGCAGGTAATTGGGGTGGGAACGGAGCTCCCTGTGTGCAAGCACCAATACAAATACAGGGGCCCCCTACTGGATTTGGCAGCCCCGCACAAGTCTTCCGGCCTCTTCTCTCTCCCCCCAAACAGTCCAAACTTAAGTTCCAGAGATGTAGAGGAAAGGATAGCGAAGATGATTCTCGACAGGAGCGAGAGTAACAGGGTAGTTGTTTTGGGGGACTTTAACTTTCCAAATATTGACTGGAAATACTGTAGTTCGAGTACATTAGATAGGTCAGTTTTTGTCCAGTGTGTGCAGGAGGGTTTTCTGACACAGTATGCAGACAGGCCAACCAGGGGGGATGCCACATTGGATTTGGTACTGGGTAATGAACCCGGCCAGGTGTTAGATTTAGATGTAGGTGAGCACTTTGGTGATAGTGATCACAATTCGGTTAGGTTTACCTTAGCGATGGGCAGGGACAGGTATATACCGCAGGGCAAGACTTATAGCTGGGGGAAAGGAAATTATGATGCGATTAGGCAAGATTTATGATGCGTAGGATGGGGAAGGAAACTGCAGGGGATGGGCACAATCGAAATGTGGAGCTTATTCAAGGAGCAGCGACTGCGTGTCCTTGATAAGTATGTACCTGTGAGGCAGGGAGGAAGTTGTCGAGCGAGGGAGCCGTGGTTTACTAAAGAAGTTGAAGCGCTTGTCAAGAGGAAGAAGAAGGCTTGTGTTAGGATGAAACGTGAAGGCTCAGTTAGGGCGCTTGAGCGTTACAAGCTAGCCAGGAAAGATCTAAAGGGAGAGCTATGAAGAGCGAGGAGAGGACACGAGAAGCCATTGGCGGATAGGATCAAGGAAAACCCTCAGGCTTTCTATAGGTATATCAGGAATAAAAGAATGACTAGAGTTGGATTAGGGCCAATCAAGGATAGTAGTGGGAAGTTGTGTGTGGAATCAGAGGAGATAGGGGAAGCGTTAAATGAATATTTTTCGTCAGTATTTACAATAGAGAATGAAAATGTTGTCGAGGAGAATACTGAGATACAGACTACTAGGCTCGATGGGATTGAGGTTCACAAGGAGGAGGTGTTAGCAATTTTGGGAAGTGTGAAAATAGATAAGTCCCCTGGGCCAGATGGGATTTTTCCGAGGATTCTCTGGGAAGCCAGGGAGGAGATTGCAGAGCCTTTGTCCTTGATTTTTATGTCGTCATTGTCGACAGGAATAGTGCCGGAAGACTGGAGGATTGCAAATGTGCCCTTGTTCAAGAAGGGGAGTAGAGACAGCGCTGGTAATTTTAGACCTGTGAGCCTTACTTCGGTTGTGGGTAAAATGTTGGAAAAGGTTATAAAGGATAGCATTTATAATCATCTTGAAAAGAATAAGTTCATTAGAGATAGTCAGCACGGTTTTGTGAAGTGTAGGTCGTGCCTCACAAACCTTATTGAGTTTTTCGAGAAGGTGACCAAACAGGTGGATGAGGGTAAAGCAGTGGATGTGGTGTATATGGATTTCAGTAAGGCGTTTGATAAGGTTCCCCACGGTAGGCTATTGCAGAAAATACGGAAGTATGGGATTGAAGGTGATTTAGAGCCTTGGATCAGAAATTGGCTAGCTGAAAGAAGACAGAGGGTGGTGGTTGATGGCAAATGTTCATCCTGGAGTTTAGTTACTAATGGTGTACCGCAAGGATCTGTTTTGGGGCCACTACTGTTTGTCATTTTTATAAATGACCTGGATGAGGGTGTAGAAGGGTGGGTTAGTAAATTTGCGGATGACACGTAGGTCGGTGGAGTTGTGGATAGTGCCGAAGGATGTTGTAGGTTACAGAGGGACATAGATAGGCTGCAGAGCTGGGCTGAAAGATGGCAAATGGAGTTTAATGCTGAAAAGTGTGAGGTGATTCACTTTGGAAGGAGTAACAGGAATGCAGAGTACTGGGCTAATGGGAAGATTCTTGGTAGTGTAGATGAGCAGAGAGATCTTGGTGTCCAGGTACATAAATCCCTGAAGGTTGCCACCCAGGTTAATAGGGCTGTTAAGAAGGCATATGGTGTGTTAGCTTTTATTATTAGGGGGATCGAGTTTCGGAGCCACGAGGTCATGCTGCACCTGCACAAAACTCTGGTGCGGCCGCACCTGGAGTATTGCGTGCAGTTCTGGTCACCACATTATAGGAAGGATGTGGAAGCTTTGGAAAGGGTGCAGAGGAGGTTTTCTAGAATGTTGCCTGGTATGGAGGGAAGGTCTTACGAGGAAAGGCTGGGGGACTTGTGGTTGTTTTCGTTAGAGAGAAGGAGGAGGAGAGGTGACTAATAGAGACAAATAAGATAATCAGAGGGTTAGATAGGTTGGATAGTGAGAGTCTTTTGCCCCGGATGGTGATGACAATCACGAGGGGACATAGCTTTAAGTTGAGGGGTGATAGATATAGGACAAATGTTAGAGGTAGTTTGTTTACTCAGAGAGTAGTAGGGGCGTGGAACGCCCTGCCTGCAACAGTAGTGGACTCGCCAACATTAAGGGCATTTAAGTGGTCATTGGAAAGACATATGGATGAAAATGAAATAGTGTAGGTCAGATGGTTTCACAGGTCGGCGCAACATCGAGGGCCGAAGGTTCTGTACTGCGCTGTAATGTTCTATGTTCTACCTCTCTCCACTTTTTCCAGTCTCCACTCTGCAGTTGCTGCAGCACAGGTGCAGCTGCTCCCCCTGATTGCTGGCAGGAAGTGCTTCAAATTGCCCAGCCAATCCCAGTGTTGTACCTGTCCTGGGAGTGTTTGATGGGGACAGTGCAGAGGGAGCTTTACTCTGTATCTAACCCCTTGCTGTACCTCTTCTGGGATTGTTTGATGGGGACAGTGTAGAGAAAGATTTACTCTGTATCTAACCCCATTTTTGTCCTCTTTTTTCTTTTCTTTCCCCCGTTTTTTAAACTTGTGTTGAACTGAACAGTTTAGAGGCAGCTTGAATCTGTATCGAAGCCGTGCTGCCCCTGCCATAAACTTCAGCACAAATAAAATTCCTATCCAAACTCGCACCAAGTTAAAGGCCTGCTCAAGTCACAAACAGAAACCCGACCTGAATCCGACGGAGCCATATGGGACCCGAAGCCGACCCGGCCCAGGTCCCTCCATTTTCCCCCGAGACCGACCCGACCCAAGCCCAAAGGTCGAGTTCGGAAGAATGGCCCGACACATGTCATCGGGTCCCATCGGGTTCGGGTCGGGTAACAGGCCTTCCCACCAAGTCCCGTTGATCCATCACTACTATGCTCACTGGCTTACGTTGGTTCCTGGTCCAGTAATGCCTCGATTTTAAAATTCTCATCCTAGCTTTCTGACCCAACTCATTCCGAACTACTCAGAAATGAAACTGCCTCCTCAAAATACTAAATGTTGGTTTGTTTGAGGGAACACCTTCACATCACGGACTGCTGTGGTTCAGGATGAAGGCCCACCATTTTCTCATGGCAACCAGGGATGGGGAAGTAATGCTGGCCTTCCTTGTCAGTATCACCCATATCCTGAGAACGGATAGACAGGAAATAAAATAGGAATAAAATCAATGAGTTTGTAATTGACGGATTGAAACCAGGCGAGGTCTGTGATCAGAGAGAGATGTTATAATCCGATAAACAAATTGTCAACACAATTTACCTCACCAACCCCTTGTGCTTGTCTTTCTCCTGTTGTCTTCATCAGAAATCTCGGGATTAAAAACTGCTGAATGTCAATTGTACACATGAGATACGTACTCAATGGTTTCTGTTATCAGACAGTCAGAGAATCACACAGCACAGGAGGAGACTATTTAACAAATCGTACCAGTTCCAGCTCTTTGAAGGAGATTTCCCAATTATTCCTCTCCCCTGTTCTTTTCTCCCAGTCCAGTAAATCACCCTGTTAGTATTGATCCAATTCCCGACTGAAAGCTTCTGTTAAATCTGCTTCCACAACCCTTTCAGGAAGTGAATTCCAAATCATAAACACTCGCTGTGTAAAGAAAAGAAAATCTCCTCATCTCTCCTCTGTTTGTTTGTTAATCAACATTAAACTGTGTTCTCTGGTTACTGAACCTTCATCCAGTGAAACCAGATTCTCCTTATTTATTCTAGAAAAACACATCATCATTTTCAGCCCCTCGATTAAATCTCCCTTTTATCTTCTCTGCTCTAAGGAGAACAATCTCATCTTCTCTCCGCATAACTGAAGTCCCTCATCCCTGTTACCATTCTAGTATATTACCTAGGCACCATATCCAAGGCCTTGGAATCCTTCATAAAGTGTGGTGTCCAGAATGGGACACAATATTCCAGCTGAGGCTTAAACAGTCATTTATCTAGTCTTAGCAGAATGTTCTTGTGTTGTTTTTTTTTAATTCTTTGCTTCTAGTTATAATTCTAACGATCCCCTATGCCTTTTTAAATCCTTCACCACTTGTCCAGCCACCATTGAAGATGTCTGTACATACACGCCCAGACTCTGTGCTCCTGTACCATCTTTTAAATGGTGCAGTTCAGTTTCTGTTCACTCCCCTTATTATCCCTCACAAAATAATCACTTCCCCAGTACTATGTGTTAAATTTCATTCACCATGTGCATTCTCATTTCTCCATCAGACTGTCCATGTCCTCATTAATCCTGCTTCTGTCTGCCACACTAGTGACAGCATTTATGATTTACATGTCATCTGCAAGAGTTGAAATTATGTTTTTGTTTTACTCTAAGTCTATGTCATTTATATATTTATCTATATGTCAGGACGAGCACTGTTTCTAATATCGACCCCTGAGATACAGCACTGTATTCTCCCCCTCCCCCAGTCTGAACAATGTCTGTTCACCACTTTTCGCTGCTTTCTCTCCCTGAGTCAGTATCATATCCACACTATCACTCTCACAATAATCCATGTGTTACATTTTTCATAACAAGTCTATGAAATGTCATTTGATTACAGGTCTTTTGAAAGTCTATATACATAACACTAAACACACTATCCTCATCAGCTCTCACAGTTCTGTCATCAACGAACTTGATCAGGATTATCAGACATGATTTTCCATTAACCTATCCAGCCTGTTTGTCA
Organism: Heterodontus francisci; assembly: GCF_036365525.1. Classification (NCBI taxonomy): domain Eukaryota; kingdom Metazoa; phylum Chordata; class Chondrichthyes; order Heterodontiformes; family Heterodontidae; genus Heterodontus; species Heterodontus francisci. The sequence continues at coordinate 205,264 of NW_027141683.1, forward strand.
ATTATTATCCCATGTTTTTCCAAGGATTATATATTTTTGTACTGGGTTATGGCCTCTAGAAATTTCCAACCACCGACATTAAACTGACTGGTCAGTAGTTGCAGGGTTTATCTTATCTCTCCTTTTTAACACAGGATGTAACATTTACAACCCTTCAGTCCTCTGTCACCACTCCCATATCCAAGGAGGATTGGAAGATTCTGGCCAGTGCCTTTGGTATTTCCACCATTCCTTCCCTCAGCAACCGTCACTCATCCCATCCAGACCAGCTAAATGTTCTACGTTATTGTGGTACAAAAGTACTGGATTGAAAGGGGTTAACTCAACCTGTTTGTTCAGTGACTGTAATTAATGTCAGTCTCTTTGGACACTAATTGTGTCACTGGAGGGTTTCCCTCTTCTATTAATAAGGTTCTTCATTTAATGTCTTACCCATAGTGTCAGCTGGTGCATCAAACCCGGCACTAACAGGGATCAGCAGCTCCAGAGAGAGGGAGAGGATAGATCAGAATCTGTGAGCAGTAGATTGGAATGTTACAACAATGGGTCAGAATCTGAGAACAATAGATTGGAATGTTATAACAATGGACAGCAGGACTTTCTCCTCTTGGTTTGGTTTAGTTACTGCAGATTATACTTGGCTAACATTAGAATGGCGGATCTATTATGCACTGAAGATGATTCAAACAATTTACTATCCTTTCCTCGCTATTATTGGTGTCCCCGGTAAGTCTCTGTATCCAACTATTAGATTCATAAACCATATTTCAGTGAATTAGCGTTCTTGTCATTTAAATCGTGAGAAGACTGAATCCATTGTCTTCACTTTCTGTCACAAACTCTGTTCCCTCTCCACGATCTGTAATCCCCTCACTGAGGCTGAACCAGGAAGTTTACAGCCTCTGGTATCTTTAATGCTGAGCTCAGTTGATCCCCATATTAACTCCACCTCCAACCCTACATATTGATACAGCCAGGTGATGAGGGTTCACAGTCGGTCCTCTTGTCCTTCCTCTTATTTGACCGCAATCGTGTTTGTTCTTTTTTAACCGTGGATGTATTTACCATTTTTGTGATGTTTTACTTTTTACCTTTGGTGTAATAGTGAAGGAACCAATCGGAAAGGTTTTCTTGAGTTTAACCATGAAAGAGGTGAGTTTAATACACTTAATATCTAAACCCAATCAAAATAAAATAATAAAAACATACGTTATGCATTTATGCTGTCACTGACCCAAGAATCTCACGTACACAAATAGATTACAGAATAAGAAATAAAATCGTGGCTGGATTAGAGTCCAGAATAAATCAACGGTCGAATTTGAATGCGGAATGCAGGCTCAAAGACAGGATTCTTGTTAGTGTGGAGGAACAGAGGGATCTTGGGGTCCATGTCCATAGATCGCTCAAAGTTGCCACCCAAGTTGATAGGGTTGTAAAGAAGGCGTATGGTGTGTTGGCTTTCATTAACAGGGGGATTGAGTTTAAGAGCCACAAGGTTATGCTGCAGCTCTATAAGGCCCTGGTTAGACCACACTTGGAATATTGTGTTCAGTTCTGGTCGCCTCATTATTGGAAGGATGTGGAAGCTTTAGAGAGAGTGCAGAGGAGATTTACCAGGCTGCTGCCTGGACTGGAGGGCATGTCCTACGAAGAAAGATTGAGGGAGCTAGGGCTTTTCTAATTGGAGCGAAGAAGGATGAGATGTGACTTGATAGAGGGGTACAAGATGATGAGAGGCATAGATAGAGTGGATAGTCAGAGACTTTTTCCCAGGGTGGAAAGGGCTATCACCAGAGGGCATAATTTTAAGGTGATTGGAGGAAGGTTTCGGGGAGATGTCAGAGGTAGGTTCTTTACACAGAGAGTGGTGGGTGTGATGAATGCGCTGCCAGCGGTGGTAGTAGAAGCAAATACATTAGGGGCATTTAAGCGACTCTTGGATAGGTACATGGATGATAGTAGAATGAAGGGTAGGTAGTTAGATGGATCTTAGAGTAGGTTAAAGGTTCGGCACAACATCGTGGGTCGAAGGGCCTGTACTGTGCTGTACTGTTCTATGTTCTATGTTCGAAAACATAATATGCAGTCTGTGAGGTTTGATAAATCCCTGATCTTCCGGCTGAAGTTGTACTCTTGAAGTCTTTGGCTGGTCGAAGTGCCCGTTGTGACTGATCCACATGGTTCAGGATTTTCTTGAAGGCAGACTGGTAGGTGGCCTTTTTACCCTCGTGCCTCAGTCTGTAGCAATCTGTAGGATTGGAGGGTCCACAGTCGCTGATGGTTTTCAAACTTGTGATGTCATCTGGTGAGAGACAGAAAGAGAACGGGGCTTGGGGTTGGGGGGTGGCTAGGGGAGGGGGGAAGGAGACCACCCTTCTGCTTCTGCCAGTTTCAATCACTGGTTTGTCTGTCTTTGTCCAGGGGAAACTGCCAGCTTTCACAGAGATGGTCAGACGGTCTCATGGCTGCCTCAATATATTTTCTGGAGCCTTCTAATGAGATTCAAGGTGAGGAGTTGCCATCTCCCTAGGGCTCAGGATGCCATTGTTGACACTTGGAGTAGTTTACGCTTTCAAGGTCAGTGTGTCAGGATGTCCTTGAATTCCATGCTAATGAACGCAATCTTAGCAAATTCAGTCTCAAGAGCAAGCCATTATTTTGGGTCCAGGCTCATCAGACATGTGTCTCCTGTTGGAGACGTTGGAATGTGAAAAGGTGCTTCAGATACAAATTGCAGTGGCCATCTTGGCTGCCAGTTTCTTGCAGGATTTTTTCCATTAAAACTTTAATGTAAGTTTCCAACTGATGAATTAAAATTCCTCATTGGCGTATCGTGTTTCCTTGACACCAATAACACCTCTTTAATATGTGCCTCAGCCTACCAGCTGCGTAAACCCTCATCGTGACATTGTTAAATCCACACTTGACTCTTCCAATTCTATCCTGGTCACCTTCCAATTATAAATCCATAAAATGATGTGAACTGCACAGATGGCCACTTTTATTGTGGTCCGCACAGTGTCCCATGTTGGGCAGGGATCTAGCCTGGGTGCCATGTATGTGTTGTTAGTGTGAGGAGGCGTTAGTACTGATGTCAGTCAGCCCTTTTGGCAGGATTGATGTACGATTTTGAAACTTGCTCTGTGCATGTCCACTGACCACCTGTGTAAGTCACTCTCAGCTGAGCATTCATTCAGCAGCATGAGGAACCACCGCACCTCCACCCCCCCACCCCCCCACCCACCCCCCCCCCCCCCATCCCACCACCACCCCCCAAAGTTATTTTATAGGATCAGGCATCCAACTTACAGGTGAGGGGCTTTAGACTTAGTTCTGTTATTGTAAAGTTAGTGGAGGTGCTGTGGATGGTTTTCTGGAGGTTGTGTTGTGAGCTGCTGCAGACATTCAGGGAGAACAGAGGATATGGTGACCCAACACTGGACGAGGTATTGGGATTGTAGTTAAAGTGTCTCTGGGTCTGACTCATGACCAACAAATGGAGTAGAGGCTGCAGTGTGGGGAGTCTCTGTAAAGAGAAAAGAGGAGGGGGCTCTGCCCTACCCACCTGGGGTGTTCCAAGGGCACTTTTTCTACCTACACCTAACCCAGGAGCAGTGTGTGCGGTGACTCTGATTCAATAAGGAGGTGGTCATAGAGCTGTGTCAACTCCCGTAACACGACCTGGAGCCTCACACCAGGGTGGGGACGGAGCTGTCAGTGGCCGTTAAAGTCACAGTTCCATTGATCTTCACTGCATCCGGATCATTCTCCAGGCAGCAGTGGGCGGCATATCCAACAGATTCACAGAGCGTCAGAGTCGTTTACGAAATAGGAGGAGGCCATTCGGCCCCTCTGTACCAGCTCTCTGTGGAACAATCGAGTCAGTCCCACTCCCCCGCTCAATCCCCGTATCCCTGCAAGTTCATTTCCTTCAGATGTCCATCCGGTTTCCTTTTGAAATCATTGATTGTCTCAGCTTCCACCACACTCACGGGCTGTGAATTCCAGCTGATTAACATCCACTGTGTAAAAAAGTTCTTCCTCATATTCCCCCTGCATCTCTTACCCAAAACCTTCCATCTGTGTCCCCTAGTCCGTGTTTCATCAGTTAATGGGAACAATGTTTCCTTGTCTATCTTCTCTAAACCGATCATAATCTTGTAGACTTCTATCAAATCTCTCTCAATCTCCTTTACTCCAGGGAGAGCAACTCCATCTTCTCCAAACTAACCTTGTAACTAAAATACCCCAATCCCTGGAAGCATTCTAGTAGAATCATAGAAAGTTAAGGCACAGAAAGCAGCCACTTGGCCCATCTTGTCTGCGCCAGCCAGAAAATGATCCATCTATTCTCATCCCATCTTTCAGCATTTGGTGCGTAGAGCTGCAGATAACAGCACTTAAGGTGGATATCCAGACTATGTTTGAATGAGTTGAGGGTTTCTGACTCAACTACCCTTTCAGGTAGTGAATTGCAGACCCAGCACCACCCTCATCTCCTTTCTGATCTTTCTACCAATCACTTTAACTCTATTCCCCCTCTTCGATGTTATGGTGAATAGATTCTTCAGATCATACTTCTGCAAGTTGAATTCCTTTTGCCACGTTTCTGCCCATCTGACCAGGCCATCACTATCTTTCTGTCGTCTGCAGCTACCCTCCTCACCGGCTACCACATGGTCAATCTTTGTGTCATCTGCAAACGTCTTGATAATGCCCCCTACATTTAAGTCCAAATCATTAATATAGACCACAAAAAGCGAGGGATCCAGTACTGAGCCCTGCGGAACGCCACTGGAAACAGCCTTCCAGTCTCTAAAACAACCGTCAACAAATACCCTTTCTTTCCTGCCACTGAGTCAATCTTGTATCCACCTTGATGCATTTCCCTGGATCCCGTGGGATTTTATTTTGTTTTTAGAGATACAGCACTGAAACAGGCCCTTCGGCCCACCGAGTCTGTGCCGACAATCAATCACCCATTTATACTAATCCTACATTAATCACATATTCCTACCACATCCCCACCTGTCCCTATATTTCCCTACCACCTACCTATACTAGGGGCAATTTATAATGGCCAATTTACCTACCAATCTGCAAGTCTTTTGGCTTGTGGGAGGAAACCGGAGCACTCGGAGGAAACCCATGCAGACACAGGGAGAATTTGCAAACACCACACAGGCAGTACCTAGAATTGAACCCGGGTCGCTGGAGCTGTGAGGTTGCGGTGCTAACCACTGCGCCACTGTGCCACCCCAATCTGATTTTCTGAACCAGTCTGCCATGTAGGACATTGTCAAAAGGCTTGCTACCATCCAAGTAGACAACATCAACTGCACGACCCTCATTTATATTCCTTGTTACTTCTTCAAAAAATTCGACCAAGTTGGTCAAACAAAATCTTCCCTTAACAAATCCATACTGACTATCCTAAAATAAATAGAGGTGGTGAGTACAGAAGAAGGCAAGTTATTGTGAACCTTTATAAAGCTCTGGTTAGGCCCCAACTGGAGTGCTGCATCCAGTTCTGTTCACCACACATTCGGAAGGATGTGAGTGTCCTTGACAGGGTGCAGAGGAGATTTACCAGAATTGTTCCAGGGATGGAGGATTTTAGATACAAGTTTACTCTTGAAAAGCCTATATTATTTTCCTTGGAGTAAAGGAGATTGAGGGGAGATTTGATAGAGGTATACATGATGATGACTTGTTTGGAAAAGGTAGAAGGGAAAAGATGTTCCCATTAGTTAATGGTACAAGGACCAGAGTTCAGGTGGTGGAACAGAGATACAGGGGGATGTGACGAACAACTTTTTTACACAGCGAGTGGGAATGGCCTCGAAAGTCACTGCCTACGAGGGTGGTGGAAGGAGTGATGGTGAATGATTTCAAAAGGATATTGGATGGACACGTGAGGGAAATAAACTTGCAGGAATATGGAGACAGAGCTGGGGAATGAGACTGACTGGATTTATCTAGGAAGAGCTGGCATGGACTCGATGGTTTGAGTGGCCTCATTCTGTGCTCAAATGACTATGACTCTCTGACAGGGGATTACTATTACTACTGCTTTCCTATACTGGGAATGTTTATCATGGACTGGGCAGTATCACCCGTGATGTAAGTGGCCAGAACGTGGTTAATAAATGTCCTTCACAAACAGAGTAAATCAGTTCAGACCCGCTCACAATTCTGGAGTCATTCACAATGGGGAGTAGTTTCTCCTGGTTTTCTCTACATAGGACAGCAACCAGGCTTTTCACTGTGTCCTCCACCTCCATGTGGAAAATCTTGCCAGTTTTAGGTGGGATAAGGCGCGTTACCTGGGCGACAGCTTTCTTCAGTTGTACTGCTTCTTCCGTGCTCTTTTCAGTCCAACCGGGTTATAACTGGTCAATATCACCATTAGGTAGTTCATAAAGTGGAGTCACAGTCTCTGCAAATCGAGGGATGAAGGTCCACTAATACCCCACCAGCCTGAATATAGGGCACTGGGCAGTCTTTGAGGTGGACAGTTGTAGATGCTGGATGGTCTCGACCTGATGTTGGTCTGGGCTGATGCTGGATGATCCAATCTGGACACCTAGAATGGTGACACAACCTTGCACCAGCTGGGCCTTACGTGGATGGTCTTTTCGTCCAGCTCCCAAAGTACTGCAGTAGTTCCTGTGAAAGGGTTAAATGTGTGGACACGGTCTGTGGTGATGAGGAGGAGATCATTGACATATTGCAGCAAGCAGGAAGACTGTGAAAAGCTCAGAAGGCCCCCGGTTATACGTTTGGGGTTATTGTGGAACTCCTTGTGACCGACATGTCCAGAGGTATCTCTGGTCCTCAGAAGTGAATGTGAATTGAAATTGTTTCTCTAGTTTTACTGGGATACTCCAATAACCATTAGAGATATCCAGGGTGATGAAGACAGCCCTGCCGCAGGAAATCCGGGAGAGTAGGGTGGGTGTCTCTCAGACAACTGGATTCACATAGGAGTGAATGAGCTGAGTTTGAGGCTGCAGAGAGGGGAAGCTTTGTAAAGAGGGAGGAGGAGGGGTCTCTGCCCGACCCACCCCGGGTTTTCCAAGAGCAAAAAGAGCAGTGGTTCTCATACCAAACCCTGGGGAAAAACACTGTATACTCCCATCGAGTCTGAACAACAACCTTTCACCACTTCTCTCTGTTTACTGTTCCTTAGCCAATTTTATATCCACACTGTCTCTATCCCTTTAATCCATAGGGTTCAGTTTTCCTAACCTGTCCATTGAATGGCACTTGATCAAACACGTTTTGAAAGTCCATACATATAACTTCAATCACACCACCCTCATCAACCCTCTCCATTGTTTTATCAAAGAACTCCATCAAGTTTCCCTCAGCACTACCTCTCTCCACTCCTCCACTGCTGTTAAATTATCAGACTGCTTATCCGACATCCAGTACTGGATGAGCAGAAATTTTCTCCAATTAAGTATTGGGAAGACTGAAGCCAATGTTTTCAGCCCCCAATCCAACTCTGTTCCCTTGCTATTGATCCCATCCCTCTCCCGAGTAACACTCTGAGATTCAGACAGTTTATTTGCAACCTTGGTGTCATATTTGGGATAAAATTAATGGGCACATGGACAAATAAGGAAAACCAGCATGTATTTGTTTGGGGAAAATTGTGTTTAACTAAATGGTTGGAATATTTTGAAGAGGTAAAAAGGAAGCTTCGTGAGGGCAATGCTGTTGCTGTGGTATAAATTGAATTCCAAAAGGCATTTGATAAAGTGTTACACAACAGACCTGTGAGCAAAGTTATAGCTCATCAAATAAAAAGGCCAGTAGCCACATGAAACTAAGCTGGTTGAGTGACAGGAGACAGAGAGTAGTGATTAATGGATGCTTTTCGGGCTGGAGAACAGTTTGCAGTGGAATCAAAACAAAATACAGCGGATGCTGGAAATCAGAAATACAAACAGAAAGTGCAGGAAATACTCAGCAGGTCTGGCAGCATCTGTGGAGAGAGAGGCAGAGTTAATGTTTCAAGTCGCTGACCTTTCATCAGAACTGGCAAAGGTTAGAAATGTAATAGGTTTTAAGCAAATAAAGTGGGGGTTTTGGGGGAAACACAAGGACAGAAAGGTGAGCATTAGAGCCGGGGTGGGGGATGGAGGGTGTTGAAATGATAAGCGAGCGGAAGTTCAGTGTCATGCCTTTGGACTGAGTGGAGGTGTTCCACAAAGCGGTCACCCAATCTGCATTTAGCCTGCTGCGGTGTTCCAGTGAATAACAACGCCAGCTCAAGGAACAGCACCTCATTGTCCGATTAGGCATTTACAGCCTTCTGGACTGAATATTGAGTTCAAAAATTATTTTGTTTTAACATTTTTTGCCATGTGTCGGCCTGAAACTGGATTTGTTCTGTTGGTGCTTTTGGCTAGAGCTGTTCATTATTCTATCATTTAACACCCTCTCTGCACTAATGCTTTATCTTTCGCCACACAACAAGCACATTTTCTTTGCCTTTGCCCCAAGACCTCCTCGTCACTTAATCTCTCTGACCCTCTGTTCTATCTGCACCCCTTTTGTTCTCTTTTGCCCCACCCCTGCTTTATTTGCTTAAAATCTATTACATTTCTGACCTTTGCCAATTCTGATGAATGGTCACACACCTGAAACGTTAACTTTGTTTATCTCTCCACAGATGCTGCCAGGCCTGCTGAGTATTTCCAGCACTTTTTGTTCATATTTACGGTTTGCAGTGGAGTTCCCCAGGGATCAGTGTTGGGACCCTTTCTCTTCCTGACAAATATTAATTACCTAGACCTTGGTGTACAGGGCACAATTTCAAAGTTTGCAGAGGATGCAAAACTTGGAAGCATTGTGAACTGTGAAGAGGATAGTGTAGAACATCAAAAGGACATAGACAAGTTGGTGGAATGGACAGACAGGTGGCAGATGAAGATCAATGTGGAGAAATGTGAAGTGATTCATTTTGGTAGGAAGAACATAGAGAGACAATAGAGAATAAAGGGTGCAATTCTAAAGGGGGTGCAGGAGCAGAGGGACCTGGACGTATATGTGCATCGGTCATTGAAGGTGGCATGACAGGATGAGAGAGCAGTTAATAAAGCATATAGTATCCTGGGCTTTATTAACAGAGGCATGGGATACAAGAGCAAGGAGGTTATTTTGAACTTGTGTCAGACACTAGTTCGGCCTCAGTAGCAGTATTACGTCTAGGTCTGGGCACCACACCTTATCTAACGTGAAGACATTGGAGAGTGTGAAAAAACATTCACAAGAATGGTTCCAGGGATGAAGAATATCAGTTAGGAAGATAGACTGGAGAAGTTGGAACATTTTCCTTAGAGAAGAAAAGGCAGAGAGGAGATTTCAAAAAGTCTGCAAAATTATGAGGTGTCTGGAGAGAGTGGATAGGGAAAAACTGTTGCCATTCCTGAAAGGATCGAAAACGAGAGGGCAAAGAATTAAAGTAATTGGTAAAAGAAGCATAAGTGACATGAGGAACACTTATTCACACAGCGAGTGGTTAAGGTCTGGAATGCACTGCCTGAGAGTGTGGTGGAGGCAGATTCAATCGAGGCATTCAGGAGGAAATTGGATAGTTATCTGAAAAGGAAAATTGTACAGAGTTACAGGAAGAATGCAGGGGAGTGGCACTAGATGAATTGCTCTTTTGCAGAGCCAGTGCAGATACGATGGACTGAATGGCCACCTTCTGTGCTGTAACAATTCAATTATTCTGTGACATTCGACCACAAAATGAGCTTCCAACCTCATATTCGTGCCATCACTATGACGACGTATTTCCACCTCAATAACATTGCCCGACTTCACCCCTGTCTCAACTCATCTGCTGCTGAAGCTCTCATTCATGCTTTCATCACCTGTAGACTAGACTGTTCCAACTCATTCTCCCACATTCTACTATCTGTAAACTTGAAGTCATTTAAAACTCTGCTTCCTGTGTCTTAACTCACGGCAAGTCCCATTCCCCGATCACTGACCTGCATCAGCTCACAGTCAAGCAATGTCTTTATTTTAAAATTCTCAACACGTTTTCAAATCCCTCCATGGTCTCACCCCTCACTATCTCTGTAATCTCCTCCAGCCCCACAGTCCTTCGAGGTACCTCTGCTCCTCTAATTCTGGATTCTTGTGCATCCCTGATTTTAATTACTCTCCCTTTTGTGGCCACACCTTCAGTTGCCTCGGTCCCAAGCTCTGGAATATCCTCCCTTCACAGCTCCACCTCTCCACCTCGCTTTTATCCTTTAACACACTCCTTTAAAACCTGCCTCTTTGACCGAGCATTTGGCTACCCATCCTAATATCCCATTTTGTGGTTCAGTGTTATACTTTGTTTCATAATGCTGCTGTGAAGTACCTCAGGATAAGTTCTTGTTGAAGTTTGCCAGACATGATTTGTCATTAGCATATCCGTGCTGCTTGAAATTTATTATGCTGTACTTTTCCAAGCAACGAATATTTATGACCTGGGTTGTGAAATGCCCCACCTAACGTAATATTGACTGGACAGTACATGGTTTAACCCATATCACCTTTTTTAAACAAGGTGTAACAATTGCAGCCCTCCAGTCCTCTGTCATCATTCCCATATCCAAAGAGAATTGACAGATTCTGTCCAGTGCCTCTGCCATTTGCACATTTCCGTCTCTCATCAACCCTCATAATTCCCATCCAGACCGGTTAAATGCTCCAGTTTATTGTAGTGCTAAGAGTGTTGGATTGAAAGGTGTTAATTGAACCTGTTTGTTCAGTGACTTTAATTAATACCAGTCTCCATGGACCGTAATTGTGTCACTGGAGGGTTTCCCTCTTCTATTAATAAGAGACTCATTTCAATGTGTTACCCCTGGTGTCAGTGGGAGCATCATCCCCGGGACTAACAGGGATCAGTGGCCCCAGAGAAAGGGAGAGGATAGATCAGAATCTGAGAACAATAGATTGGAATGTTACAACAATGGGTCAGAATCTGAGAACAATAGATTGGAATGTTACAACAATGGGTCAGAATCTGAGAACAATAGATTGGAATGTTACAACAATGGGTCAGAATCTGAGAACAAAAGATTGGAATGTTACAACAATGGGTCAGAATATGAGTACAATAGATTGGAATGTCAGAACAGTAGGCAGGAGTTTCATCTGGCAGTTTGACTTTCTTTCTGCAAATTTTGACTGGCTGCCAATAAACAGGCGGCTCTATTACACAATCATGATTATTCAATATTTTTTTTATCCCATCCTGGCTATCATTGGTTTCCCTGGGAAGTGTCTCGATCCACTTATTTATTCTATAAACCATGTTTAACTGCATTACTGTTCTTGCCATTTACTCCATATGTTGAACAGGCAGATACATAGTGCAGAGAGTCTGTGAGCAAGGTTAGACAGTTGACAGGGCACAGTTGCAGCCAGTATGATGGGAGAAGTGTGTCTATATTAACGCAAGAAGTGTCAGGAATAAGGGTGATGAACTTAGAGTATGGATCAGTACTTGGAGCGACAATGTTCTGGCCATTACGGAGACTTGGATATCACAGGGGCAGAAATGAATGTTGGATGTTCCGGGGTTTAGATGTTTCAAAAGGAATAGGGAGGTGGCAACATTGAATAGAACTGATGGGATTTTCCTGTTATTTGCTTTGTAAAAACAGTGTCCAGCTCTCTGCCGGCCATTTTGGTTGTTTTACAAGCTTTTCACAAGTGACGAAAAATTCTGCCACATCCTCCTCATTGAACTTTGTCATGAACTGGGAGAACTTTAAGAGATCAGCACATGGTCCTGAGCTAGGGGTAGCTCCCTCAAGAGCTGTGCCTTCACTGGGTGTACTGGGTCTTCTTCTAGTTGTTTGAGCCGCCTTAACTCCCTTTCCTCCTTCTCCTTCTGGAACACTCTTACTTTTTCCCTTTCTTGGCACTCGCTCTGCGCTTTCTCGCTCTCTCTGGAATTCTAATTCTAGTCTCTTCTTTTCCAGTTTTACCTTAGCTAACATTACTCTATCTGTTAGTGATTCTAACCCTGTTTGAATCTTCAGCTTTAAGTGGAAAATGGTTGGCCAAAAGTCTTAGGAATTCGGGTTTCCAGGTTTTTAGATGGAGAGTAATCCCTAACTGTCCAGCTACATTGCTCAACTTTTCAACAGAGAAGGATTTTAACCTGTACCAAGTTACTTCACTCTGTATATAACTCCTTGATTGGGAATGTAACTCCTTTAGTCAAAAAGCGAGGGAAACAGATAACAGAAAACTACAGGCAAGTTAGCATCACATCTGTCATAGGAAACATGTTAGAAGCTATTATTAAAGACAGTGTAGCCGGCACTTAGAAAAATTCAACCTAATCAGGCAGAATCAAAATGGTTTTATGAAAGGGAAATCATGTTTAATCAATTTGTTGGAGTTCTTTGAAGAGGTACCATGTGCTGCGGAGAAAGGGGAACCGGTGGATGTACTGTACATAGATTTCCAGGATGCAATAGATAAGGTGCCACATCAAAGATTTTGTGAAAATAAAAGCTCATGGTGAACGGGGTAACATGTTGGCATGGATAGAAGATTGGTTAGCTAACAGAAAACAGAGAGTAGGCATAAATGGGCCATTTTCTGGTTGGCAAGATGTAAGGACTGGTGTGCCACAGGGATCAGGGCTGGGACCTCAACTTTTTGCAATTTATATAAATGACTTGGATGAAGGAGCCGAAGGCCTGGTTACCAAATTTGCTGATGACACAAAGATGCGTAAGAAAGTAACTTGTGAAGGAGACATAAGGAGGCTGTAAATGAATATAGATAGGTTAAGTGATTGGGTAAAGACCTGGCAAATTGAGTATAATGTGGGAAAATGGGAAATTGCCCATTTTGGCAGGAATAATAAAATCGAAGCATATTATCTAATGATGAGAGATTGCAGAGCTCTGAGATGCAAAGGGATCTGGGTGTCCTTTTGCATGCATCTCCAAAGCTTAGTATGCATGTTCAGAAAGTAACTAGGAAAGCTGATAGAATGTTATCATTTATCGCGACGGTAATTGAATACAAAAGTAGGCATGTTATGCTTCAGTTATAGAGGGCATTGGTCAGACCACATCTGGAGTACAGTATACAGCACTGGTCTCCTTATTTAAGGAATGATGTAAATGCATTGGAAGCAACCCAGAAATGGTTTACTAGACTAATACCTGGAATGGGTGGGCTGTCTTATGAGGAAATATTGGACAGGCTAGGCTTATATCCACTGGAATTTAGAAGGGTAAGTGGCGACTTGATTTGAACATCTAAGATCTTGAGCAGTCTTGACAGGTGCATGTGGAAAGATGTGTGTATCTGGGTGTATCTAGGATTAGGGGTCACCATTTAAAAATGAGAGGTCGCCCATTTAAAACAGAGATGAGGAGATTTTTATTTCTCTGAGGGTTGTGAGCCTTGGGAATTCTCTTCCTCAAAAGGCAGTGGAAGAGAGTCTTTAAGTACTTGTAAGACAGAGATAGATAGATTGTTGATAAGCAAGGGGGTGAAAGATTATCGACGGTAGGTGGTAATGTGGAGTTGAGGTTTCAATCAGATTAGTCATGATCTTATTGAGTGGCAGAGCAGGCTTGAGGGGCCGAGTGGCCTACACCTGCTCCTAATTCATATGTTCATATGTTTGTATGCTCTGTCTTCGACCGTGGACATTTCAGTGTTCCAGCAGTGAAAACCACAATAAAACCTGCATTGATATTTTTAACATTTTTCTCAGGATCAATTGCTTTTCCCACTTCCAATTTCTCATGTGTTGTTGCGTTATCATCATTCGAACCTCCAGATTTCTGTTCCAGCCAGGTGAGTAAGGGTCCCAGTCCCCCTCTTGTCTTATATCTTATTTTACCGCAAGAGGGTATCCTTTTTAACAGTGGACGTGCTGACCACCTTAGTGAGTATTCTACCTTTTATCTTTGTTGTGATCATAAAAGAACCAATAGGACAGGTTTTCTTGAGTTTAAACAATAGGTGAGTTTATTATACTTCACAAAAGAAGCTGAATCTAAATAAAATAATAAAAATATACTCTACACATTCTCGCACACACTCTCATGAAAATCACACACAAATCAATTAGAGTGCGGATGTTGAGGTTAGGAACAGATGTTTGATTACTCTAGGTCAAGTCGGCATAAGGAGGGAGGAAGTGTTGGGTATTCTAAAGGGCATTAAGGTGGACAAGTCCCCAGGTCCGGATGGGATCTATCCCAGGTTACTGAGGGAAGCGAGAGAGGAAATAGCTGGGGCCTTAACAGATATCTTTGCAGCATCCTTAAACACGGGTGAGGTCCCGGAGGACTGGAGAATTGCTAATGTTGTCCCCTTGTTTAAGAAGGGTAGCAGGGATAATCCAGGTAATTATAGACCGGTGAGCCTGACGTCAGTGGTAGGGAAGCTGCTGGAGAAGATACTGAGGGATAGGATCTATTCCCATTTGGAAGAAAATGGGCTCATCAGTGATATGCAACATGGTTTTGTGCAGGGAAGGTCATGTCTTACCAACTTAATAGAATTCTTTGAGGAAGTGACAAAGTTGATTGATGAGGGAAGGGCTGTCGATGTCATATACATGGACTTCAGTAAGGCGTTTGATAAGGTTCCCCATGGCAGGCTGATGGAGAAAGTGAAGGCGCTTGGGGTCCAAGGTGTACTAGCTAGATGGATAAAGAACTGGCTGGGCAACAGGAGACAGAGAGTAGCAGTAGAGGGGAGTTTCTCAAAATGGAGACGTGTGACCAGTGGTGTTCCACAGGGATCCGTGCTGGGACCACTGTTGATTGTGATATACATTAATGATTTGGAGGAAAGTATAGGTGGTCTGATTAGCAAGTTTGCAGACGACACTAAGATTGGTGGAGTAGCAGATAGTGAAGGGGACTGTCAGAGAATACAGCAGAATATAGATAGATTAGAGAGTTGGGCAGAGAAATGGCAGATGGAGTTCAATCAGGGCAAATGCGAGGTGATGCATTTTGGAAGATCCAATTCAAGAGTGAACTATACAGTAAATGGAAAAGTCCTGGGGAAAATTGATGTCCAGAGAGATTTGGGTGTTCAGGTCCACTGTTCCCTGAAGGTGGCAACGCAGGTAAATAGAGTGGTCAAGAAGGCATACGGCATGCTTTCCTTCATCGGACGGGGCATTGAGTACAAGAGTTGGCAGGTCATGTTACAGTTGTATAGGACTTTGGTTCGGCCACATTTGGAATACTGCGTACAGTTCTGGTCGCCACATTATCAAAAGGATGTGGATGCTTTGGAGAGGGTGCAGAGGAGGTTCACCAGGATGTTGCCTGGTATGGAGGGCGCTAGCTATGAAGAGAGGTTGAGCAGATTAGGATTATTTTCATTAGAAAGACGGAGGTTGAGGGGGGACCTGATTGAGGTGTACAAAATCATGAGAGGTATAGACAGGGTGGACAGCAAGAGGCTTTTTCCCAGAGTGGGGGTTTCAATTACGAGAGGACACGAGTTCAAAGTGAAAGGGGAAATGTTTAGGGGGGATATGCGTGGAAAGTTCTTTACGCAGAGGGTGGTGGGCACCTGGAACGCGTTGCCAGCGGAGGTGGTAGACGCGGGCACGATGGAGTCTTTTAAGATGTATCTAGACAGATACATGAATGGGCAGGAAGAAAAGAGATACAGAACCTTAGAAAATAGGCGACATGTGTAGAGAGAGGATCTGGATCGGCGCAGGCTTGGAGGGCCGAAGGGCCTGTTCCTGTGCTGTAATTATCTTTGTTCTTTGTTCTTTGTTCTTTGAAATAAACTCGTGATGGATTAGAGTCCAGAATAAATAAATTTTTAAAAAAACGTCTGTGTGGTTGGATAATTCTCTGGTCTGCATTGTTCCACCGTTAGCTATGAGTTTCATGTCTTCTGCAAGAGTTGAAATTATGTTTTTTTTTTTACGGAGACGTTGGTGTCATTTATATATCTATCTATATTCCAGGAACAGCACTGGTTCTCATACCGAGTCCTGAGAAACAGCACTGTATACTCCCCCTCCCCCAGTCTGAACAATGACTGTTCACCACTTCTCTCTGCTTTCTGTCCCTGAGTCAGTGTCATACCCACACTATCACTGTCACATTAATCCATATGTTCCATTTTTCATAACAAGTCTATAAACTGACATTTGATCACCGGCCTTTTGAATGTCTGTACACATAACACAAAACACTCACAGTTTTGTCATCAACGAACTTGATCAGGATTATCAGACATGATTTTCCATTAACCTATCCGTGCTGTTTGTTATTTATTATCCCATGTTTTTCCAAGAAAGATATATTTTTGAGCTGGGTTCTGGCCTCTAGTAATTTCCAACCACTGACATTCGGCTGACTGGTCAGTAATTACAGGATTTATCTAATCACTCCTTTTGTAACAGGGAGTAACATTTACAGCCCTACAGTCCTCTGTCATGACTCCCATATCCAAGGAGGATTGGAAGATTCCGACAGTGCCTCTGCTATTTCCATCATTCCTTCCCTCAGCAACCGTCTCCATTGTTTTATCAAAGAACTGCATTGGGTTCAGTTTTCCTAATCAGTCTATTGAATGACACTTGATCAAACACCTTTTGAAAGTCTATAAATATAACTTAAATCACACCACCCTCATCAACCATCTCAATTGTTTTATCAAAGAACTCCATCATGTTTACCTCACCACCACCTCTCTCCACTCCTCCACTGTTGTTAAATTATCCAACAGCTTATCCGACATCCAGTACTGGATGAGCAGAAATTTCCTCCAATTAAATATTGGGAAGATTGAAGCCATAGTATTCACGCCCCACTCCAACTCTGTTCCCTTGTTATTGATTCCATCCCTCTCCCTGGCAACAGTATGAGATTCAGACAGTCTGTTTTTAACATTGGTGTCATATTCAGGACAACATTAATAGGCACATGGACAAATGTGGGTTAATTAAGGAAAACCAGCCGGATTTGTTAAGGGAAAATGGTGTTTAACAAACTTGCTGGAGTTTTTTGAAGTGGTAAAAAAGAAGCTTGATGAGGACAATGAACAAAGAACAAAGAACAAAGAAAATTACAGCACAGGACCAGGCCCTTCGGCCCTCCAAGCCTGCGCAGATCCAGATCCTCTATCTAAACATGTCGCCTATTTTCTAAGGGTCTGTATCTCTTTTCTTCCTGCCCATTCATGTATCTGTCTAGATACATCTTAAAAGACGCCATCGTGCCCGCATCTACCACCTCGGCTGGCAACGCGTTCCAGGCACCCACATGCTGTTGATGTGGTTTAAATGGAATTCCAAAAAGCATTTGATAAAGTGTCACACAACAGACCTGTGAGCAAAGTTACAGCTCATCAAATAAAAGGACAGTAGCAACATGAAACTAAACTGGTTGAGTGACAGGAAACAGAGAGTAGTGATTAATGGATGCTTTTCGGGTTGGAGAAAAGTTTGTAGTGGAATCAAAACAAAATGCTGCAGGTGCTGGAAATCTGAAATAAAAACAGAAAGTGCTGGAAATGCTCAGCAGTGTCTGTGGAGAGAGAAACAGAGTTAATGTTCCAGGTTTGTGTCCTTTCATCAGAACTGGCCAAGGTTAGAAATGTAATAGGTTTTAAGCAAGTAAAGCGGGAGTAGAGGGTGTAAACACAAGGACAGAAATGTGGACATTTGATCAGGGGTGGGGGATCAAAGGTGTTGAAATGACAAGCGAGTGGAAGCTCGGGATCATGCTTTTGGACTGAGCGGAGGTGTTCCACAAAGCGCTCACCCAATCTGCGTTTCACCTGCTGCGGTGTTCCAGTGAACATCAACGCCAGCTCGAGGAACAGCACCTCATTGCCTGATTAGGCACTCGACAGACTTCTGGACTGAACACTGAGTTCAATAATTTCAGAGCATTCAGAGCAGGTCCATTTTTATTATTTGTTTTATCAGTTTTTTTTACCATGTGCCAGACTTAAACTGGGATTTTTATATTGGTGCTTTTAGCTCGGGCTGTTCATTGTTCTGTCATTTAACAACTGCTCTGCACTAATGCTTTGTCTTTCACCACACCATGAGCACACTCTCTTTGCCTTTGCCCCATGACCTCCTGGTCAGTTAATCTCTCTGGCCCTCTGTCTTATCAACACCCCTTCTGCTCCATTTTGCCCCATCCCTGCTTTATTTGCTTAAAACTTATTACATTTCTAACCTTTTCCAGTTCTGATGAAGGGTCACTGACCTGGAACATTAACTCTGCTTCTCTCTCCACAGGTGCTGCCAGACCTGCTGAGTATTTCCAGCTCGTTTCGTTTTTTATTTAAGATTTGTAGTGGAGGACCACAGGGATCAGTGTTAGGACCCTTTCTCTTCCTGACATATATTAATGACCTAGACCTTGGTGTACAGGGCACAATTTTAAAGTTTGTAGATGATACAAAACTTGGAAGCATTATGAACTATTAGGAGGATAGTGTAAAACTTCAAAAGGACACAGACAAGTTGGTGGAATGGGCAGACAGATGAAGTTCAATGTGGGGAAATGTGAAGTGATTCATTTCGTAGGAAGGACATGGAGAGAAAATATAGAATAAAGGTTACAATTCTAAAGGGGGTTCTGGAGCAGAGGGACCTGGATGTATATGTGCATCGGTCATTGAATGTGGCATGACAGGATCAGAGAGCAGTTAATAAAGCCTACAGTATCCTGTAGCATGGAATACAAGAGCAAGGAGGTTGTTTTGAACTTGTATAAGACACTAGTTCGGCCTCAGCTGCAGCGTTACGTTTAGTTCTGGGCACATTAGATAACATGGAAACATTGGAGAGTGTGAAAAAACATTCACAAGAATGGTTCCAGGGATGACGAATATCAGTTCTAAAGATAGACTGGAGAAGTTGGAACATTTTCCTTAGAGAAGAGAAGGCTGAGAGGAAATTTGAAAAAGGTCTGCAAAATTATGAGGTGTCTGGACAGAGTGGAAAGGGAAAAACTGTTCCCATTCCTGAAAGGATCGAAAACGAGAGGACAAAGAATTAAAGTAATTGGTAAAAGAAGCAGAAGTGACATGAGGAAAACTTTTTCACACAGCGAGTGTTAAGGTCTGGAATGCGCTACCTGAGAGTGTGGTGGAGGCAGATTCAATCGAGGCATTCAGGAGGAAATTGGATAGCTATCTGAAAAGGAAGATTGTGCAGAGCTACAGGGAGAAGGCAGGAGAGTGGCATTAGATGAATTGCTCTTTTGGAGAGGTAGAGCAGACTCGATGGACTGAATGGCCACCTTCTGTGCTGTAACAATTCTGTGATTCTGTGGCATTTGAACACAAAATGAGCTTCCAACCTTATATTCGTGCCATCACTATGCCCACCTATTCCCACCTCAATAAGATCGCCCAACGTCACCCCTGTTTCAACTCATCTGCTGATGAAGCTCTCATTCATGCTTTCATTACCTGTAGACTAGACTATTCCAACTCATTCTCCCACATGCTACTACATGTAAATTTGAGGTAATCTAAAGCTGTGCTGCCTGTGTCTTAACTCACAACAAGTCCCATTCCCCGATCACTAACCTACATCACCTCACAGTCAAACAATGCCTTTATTTTAAAATTCTCAATCATGTTTTCAAATCCGTCCATGGTCTCACCCCTCACGATAACTGTAATCTCCTCCTGCCCGACAACCCTCTGAGATATCTCTGCTCCACTAATTCTGGCCTGTTGTGCATTCCTGATATTAATTACTCCCCCATAGCTGTCTGCACCTTCAGTTGCCTCGGTCCCGAGCTCGGGAATATCCTCCCTACACAGCTCTACCTCTCCACCTCGCTTGTATCCTTTAAGACACTCCTTTAAATCCTACCTCTTTGACCAAGCTTTTGGTCTCCTAACCGAATACCTGCATTTGTGGTTCAGTGTTACACTTTGTTTCATAATGCTGCTTACCTTAGGATAAGTTCTTGTTGAAGTTTGCCAGACATGATTTTTCATTGGTATATCTGTGCTGCTTGAAATGTATTATGCTGTGCTTTTCCAACCAACGAATATTTCTGCCCTGGGTTGTGAAATTTCCCCACCACTGACGTCAGATTGACTGAACAGAACAGGGTTTACTCCATCTCTCCATTTGTAACCAGGGTGTAACATTTACAAACCTCCAGTCCTCTGTCACCACTCCCATATCCAAGGAGAAGTGAAAGATTTTGTCATGTGCCTCTACTATTCCCACCATTCCTTCCCTCCGTAATCCTTATACATCCCATTCAGACAGGGTAAATGTTCTATTTTATTGTGGTACAAAAAGTGTTTGATTGAAAGGGGTTAACTGAACCTGTTTGTTCAGTGACTGTAATTAATGTCAGTCTCCATGGACTCTAATCGTGTCACTGGAGGGTTTCCCTCTGCTATTAATAAGGGACTGCTTTCAATGTGTTATCACATAGTGTTAGCGGGAGCATCAGACCTGGCACTAAAAGGGATCAGCAGCTCCAGAGAAAGGGAGAGGATAGATCAGAATCTGAGAGCAATAGATTGAAATGTTCCAACAATGGATCAGAATCTGAGAACAATTGACTGGAATGTTACAACAATGGGTCAGAATATGAGGACAATAGATTGGAATGTGACAACAATGGATCAAAATCTGAGAACAATTGACTGGAATGTTACAACAATGGGTCAGACTCTGAAAACAATAGATTGGAATGTTACAACAATGGTTCAGAATCTGAGAACAATAGATTGGAATGTTACAACAATGGGTCAGAATCTCAGAACAACAGACTGGAATGTTACAACAATGGGCAGGAGTTTCATTTGGGAGTTTGACTATCTTTCTGCCAATTATGATCGGTTCCCATTAGACTATCGGATCTATCTTGTATTGAAGATTATGCAACACATTTACTATCCCATCCTTGCTATTATCAGTGTCCCTGGTAAGTCTCTCTATCCAGCTATGAATGTTATAAACCAAGTTTCGCAACATTACTGTTCTTGTCATTTACTCTGCCCTCCTTGTTACTTTTGTTATCCCTGGCAAAACTCTATCTCCAGCTATGAGCTCTATAAACCATTGCTACTTGTATTAGAGTTCATGGAATTTACTCGACCATGTTTTCTGCTGTTGCTGCCCCTGCTAAGTCCCTACTTCCCGCTATGTGATCTGTAAACCGCGTTTCACTGAAATAATGTTCTTACAATTTTAATTTTGGGAAGAGTGGAGCTTGTGCAATCGGTCTCCTTCGGAAATTTTGTCCATCTCCATGAACGACGTACCCCTAACCGGCTAATATCTGAGGTTGAACCAGACAGTTTGCATCCTCTGTGTTCTATTTAACCCTGAGCTGAGTTCTGAACCCTTATTCTCTCCATCACCTACCCTGCCTACTACCAGCTCTGTAATATCACCCGTCTGCCTCAGCTCATTTGCTACATAAACCCTCATCTGTGCCGTTGTTAACATAGAAACATAGAAAATAGGTGCAGGAGTAGGCCATTCGGCCCTTCGAGCCTGCCCCGCATTTCATTATGATCATGGCTGATCGTCCAACTCAGCGACCTGTTTGCGCTTTCCCCCCATTTCCTTTGATCCCTTTCATCCTGAGAGCTATATCTAACTCCTTCTTGAAAACATGCAATGTTTTGGCCTCAACTGCTTTCTGCGGCAGCGAATTCCACAGGCTCACCACTCTCTGGGTGTAGAAATTTTGCATATCAGTCCTGAAAGGTTTACCCCGTATCCTTAGACGACGACCACTGGTTCTGGACTTCCCCACCATCGGGGACATCCTTCCTGTATCTGTTCTGTCAAGTCCTGTTAGAATTTTATAGGTTCCTATGAGATCCCCATCAATCTTCTGAACTCCAGCGAACATAATTCTAACCGACTCAATCTCTCCTCATACGTCAGTCCCGCCATCCAGGGAATCAGTCTGGTAAACCTATAGCAATAACATCCTTCCTTAAATAAGGAGACCAAAACTGTACACAATATTCCAGGTGTGGCCTCACCAAGGCCCTGAATAATTGCAACAAGACATCCCTGCTCCTGTACTCGAATCATCTCGCTGTGAAGGCCAACATACTATTTGCCTTGCACCTGCATTCTTACCTTCAGTGACTGGTGTACGAGAACACCCAGCTCTCCTTGCATATTCCCCTCTTTCAGTTTATAGCCATTCAGATAATAATCTGCCTTCCTGCTTTTGCTACCAAAGTGATTAACCTCACATTTATCCACATTGTACTGCATCTGCCATGCATTAGCCCACTCACTCAATTTGTCCAAATCACCCTGAAGCCTCTCTGCATCCTCCTCACAACTCACCCTCCCACCCTGTTTCGTGTCATCTGCAAATTTGGAGATATTACATTTAGATCCCTCACCGAAATCAGTAAGATATATTGTGAATAGCTGGGGTCCTATCACCAATCCCTATGGTACCCCACTAGTGACATTAGCAGGTGAATAGCCTGCCATTCGGAATAAAAGACCCATTTATTCCTACTCTTGGGTTTCCTGTCTGCCAACCAATTTTCTATCTATCACAATACACTAGCACCAATCTCATGCGCTTTAATTTTACAGGCTAATGTGTTACGTGGGACTTTGTCGAAAGCCTTCTGAAAGTCCAAATAAACCACACCCACTGGCTCCCCCTCTACTAGTTACATCCTCGAAGAATTCTTGTAGATTTGTCAAGCGTGATTTCCCTTTCGTAAATCCATGCTGACTCTGTCCGATTCAACCAGTTTTCTCCAAGTGCTCCTCTATAAAATCGTTGATAATGGACTCTAGAACTTTCCCCACCACCGACGTCAGGCTGACTTGTCGATAATTCCCTGCTTTCTCTCAACCTCCCTGGGGTTACATTAGCTACATTCCAATCGTTAGGAAATGATCCAGAATCTATAGAATTTTGGAAGATGACCACCAATACATCCATTATTTCTAGGACCACTTCCTTCAGCACTCTGAGATGTAGATTATCAGGCCCTGGGAATTTATCGGCCTTCAATACCATCAATTTCCCCAACACCATTTCTCTACTAATACTGATTTCCTTAAGTTCCTCTCTCTCACTAAACCCCGTGTTCCCCAACATTTCTGGTATGATATTTGTGTTCTCCTTTGTGAAGACAGAACCAAAGTATGCATTTAGTTGGTCAGCCATTTCTTTGTTCCCCATAATTAATTCCACTGTTTCTGACGGTAAGGGACCTACATTTGTCTTCATCAATCTTTAAATCTGTTAAATCCACACTTGACTATTCCAGTTCTATCCTGGTCACCCTCCCAGTTATAAACCTCGATAAAGCACTGCCCATCCAGAACTCTGCTGCCTGTACACTAATATGTACCAAATCCTCATCACCCGTCACCCCAAATCCTGATCACCCATCACCCCTGTGCTCACTGATCTACATTAGCTCCGGGACCAGCAGCACCTTAAATTTAATATTTTCATTCATGTGTTTGAATCTCATCCTCAATTAGTCCCATTGCCCTGTCCATTCCCATATTCCTGCCTTCAAGTCTTTTCTTCAATTCCGATTTAAAAGAAGGCTTCTTTCCCTCTGTTTCGGTCTATGGCAGGTATTCTCAGCTCTGCAGTGTCACTGGGCCCAATGCCATGGACGTTTGGATCCATAAAATGGTATCAGCTGAGCTGCCGGTCACTTTCAGTGCTGCATGCTAAGCAGGGCTCTCGTCCCTGTTCACCAAGTATGTGCTGGTAGTGTGCAGAGGGATTTGATCTGACACCAATCAGCCATTCCAGCAGCTTTGATACACGTCTTTGAAACTAAGTGATGGGGGTGTGGTACATTGAGCTGTGTGAGAGGTTGGTGATGTAGGGGGTAGGAGATGCCATGTAGCAATGAATTCACTGACATTCACCACCCGTGTGAGCTCATTAAACTTCTTCTGGCTCTGCTGCCAGGTCCTTGGGGCCAGACTTCTTGCATTGACCTCCCTGGCCACCTGCTCCCATTCCCTTCGGAAGACGTTCCTTGAGGGTCTCCGCCCCACCCCACAGAAACATGGCCTCTCTCCTCCGGTCAACCTCCATGACTAAGGCCTCCAGCACGACATCCGTGAACAGCACAGCTCTCTCTCTGCCCTAGTATTCCATTTACCTTGTCTCCATTTGCAGCATTCAGAGTCAGCAGCAGCCTCCTGTGATTCAGTACAGCTTCCCTTTAAGAGGGACAGACTACCTTTAAGAGCTGAATCCTGGCTGAAGCACGTGCCAGCCTCAAACACAGTTACGTCCCTGTTCAGCTTGCAGACAGACAGCAGCGCGGGTCACCCTAGGCGGTACGTAGAATTCATGAAAATGAGGAGGCAGCAGGAAGTCTGTGTGTCACCTGCCTCAACAGGAATGGGCACGGGCAGATCACGAATCACAATCCCAACCCCTGAAAACTGGTACAAACTTCACTTTAACTCTGTATCTATTTTCCTTTTCTCTTTCACCCTTTCTCCCTCTCTCTCTTTGTCCCTTGTTCATATAATCACAGATTGATGCAGCACAGAAGGTCCATTATGTCAGTGCTGTCTCCTTTAAAGAGCTAACTAATTAGTCCCACTCCCTCCTCTTTCCCCAGACTCCTGTTGATTTTTTTTCCTTGTCAAGTTTTTGTTATATTCCCTTCTGAAAGATATTATTGAATCTGCTTCCACCATGATTTCAGGCAGTGAATTCCAGATCCCACCCACAGACCGATAGGACCAAATATCCATGGAAGGGTTAACGCACAAAAGGAGGCTATTCAGCCCAATGTGTCTCTGCTGGCTGAAAAGACTAGCCGCCGAATCTAATCCCATCTTCCAGCCGCTGGTCCATGGCCTTGCCAGTTGCAGCACTTCAGGTGTAGGTCCAGGTACCTTTTAAAATCTTTGATGGTTTTTGCCTCCACCACCGTTCCTGGCAGTGAATTCCAGACACCCACCACCCTCTGGGTGAAAATGTTTGTCCTCACGTCCCCTTTGATCCGTCTACCAATCAATTAAATCTGTGCCCCCTGGTAATTGACCTCTCCAATGGGGGAAACATGTCCTTCCTGACTACTCTACCTGGGCCCCTCATAATTTTGTACACCTCAATCAAGTCACCCCTCAGTCTCCTCTGTTCTAAAGAAAACAATCTTAGCCTATCCAATCTTTCATCATGGATGCAATTTTCCATCACTGGCAACATTCTTGAAAATCTTCTCTGTACTCTCTCCAAAGCAATTATGTCCTTCCTGTAATATGGTGACCAGAACTGTACACAATACTCCAGCTGTGGCCTAACCAGTGTTTTATACAATTCCAGAATTACATCCCTCCTTTTGTATTCTATATATCGGCCAGTAATGGAAAGCATTCCATATGCCTTCTTCACCACTCTGTCTACCTGTCTTGCCACCTTCCAGGAACTGTGGACAAACACTCCAAGGTCTCTAACATCTTCTACCCCTTTCACTATCCTCCTGTCTGTTGTGTATTCCTTCGCTTTATTTGCCCTTCCCAACTGCATTACCTCACAGTTCCCCAGATTGACTTCCATTTGCCACTTTTTCGCCCACTCAACCAAACCATTTAAACCATTGATATCATTCTGGAGTCCACAGCTATCCTCTTCACTATCAACTACATGACCAATTTTTGTGTCATCAGCAAATTTTCCAATCATGCCTCCCACATTTAAGTCCAAAGCATTAATATCTATCACAAATTGCAAGGGACCCAACACTGAGACCTGGGAACGCCACTAGAGACCGCTTTCCATTCACAAGAAACATCTGTCGACCATTACCCTTTGTTTCCTGACATTGGGCCAATTTTGGATCCAACTTGCCACATTCCCCTGTATCTCATGAGCTTTCACTGTTCTGATCAGTCTGCCATGTGGGACCTTGTCAAACGCCTTACTAAAATACATGTAGACCACATCCACTGCACTACCTTTATCAATCCTTTTTGCTCCTTCCTCAAAAAGCTTAGTTATGTTAGTAAGACAAGACCCTCCCTTAACAAATCCATGCTGACTATCCCTGATTAATCTTTGCCTTTCTAAGTGACAGTTTATCGTAGCTCTGAGAATTTATTCTAATAATTTGCCCACCGATGTCTGGCACAGTGGCGCAGTGGTTAGCACCGCAGCCTCACAGCTCCAGGGACCCGGGTTCGATTCCAGGTACTGCCTGTGTGGTGCTTGCAAGTTCTCCCTGTGTCTGCGTGTGTTTTCACCGGGTGCTCCGGTTTCCTCCCACAAGCCAAAAGACTTGCAGGTTGATAGGTAAATTGGCCATTATAAATTGTCACTAGTGTAGGTAGGTGGTAGGGAAATATAGGGACATTTGGGGATGTTTGGTAGGAATATGGGATTAGTGTAGGATTAGTATAAATGGGTGGTTGATGTTCGGCACAGACCTGGTGGGCCGAAGGGCCTGTTTCAGTGCTGTATCTCTAATCTAATCTAAAGGCCTGCTCGGGTCTGGAAATAAAACCGACCAAACCTCACAGAACCACATTGGACCCGAGTCCGAGCCGGCCCGAGCCTGACCCGACCATATTGCACTCACTGTACTTAGCACTTTTGGATTGAATGGAAGGAAGCTGCATCATGAGCGCGGTGACATCATAGAAACACTCACTTTCTCACTGCGCAGACTCACAGTCTGTTGAGTCCAGATGCACGTTTCCCTCCTTGACGTCACAGACTCCCAGCTCTGGCAGGCTTTTCAAATGTTGATGCTTACTTACTCAACTTCTCTTTCCTTCCCAGCCGAGCAAAAGGTAGTACTGTGTGTGTCCGACCCAACCCGAGCCCGAAAACCGGATCCGGAAGAGCGATCCGACCCGAACCCGACATATGACGTCGGGTCTCATCGGGTTTGTGTCAAGTAGCGGGCCTTTCGGTCAGACTGACCAGCCTATAATTATTTGGCCTAACCTTTGCACTATGTTTAAACACTGGCACTATGTTCACAGACCTCCAATCATCTAATGCCTCGCCTGTATCTAGTGAGAATGTGAAGATGATCCTCAGAGTATCTGCTATTTCCTCCCTCGCTTCCTTTAACAGCCCGGGATACCATCCATCCTGCCCTGGTGGTTTATCCACTTTCAAGGATTTCAGACCCTCGAGTACTTCCTCTCTCATTATGCTGATTGTATCTAATATTTCACACTCCTCCTCTTTAATTACAATGTCTACATCATCCCTTTACTTTGTGAAGACGGAGACATAAAATCCATTAAGGACCCTGCCAACATCTTTTGCAACCATGCACAAACTACCTTGTACATCTCTGATATGTCCTCCCCTTTCCTTAGTTATCCTTTTATTCTTAATGTACTGATCAACCATCTTTGGGTTTTCCTTGATTTTATCTGCCAATATTTTTTCATGCCCTCTCTTTGCTTTTCTAATTTCCTTTCTTTACTTCACCCCTGCACTTTCTTTACTCCTCTCAGCTTTCTAAATTATTATTTGTTTGTGACTGTCATAAGCTTTATTTTTCTGATTTATGTTTCTGTATGTTTCTAGACAACCGGGGGCTCTAAATTTGGCAACTTACTGTGTCAGAAAATTCTCTTCAATTTGTCTCTGGTTCTTTGCCAATTACCTTAAATCTGCATATTTTTAATGATGTTGTGAGCACAGTCCTGGCAATTACAGACCAATTAGTTTAACATCAGTAGAGGGTAATGTTCTGCAAACAATAATTAGAGAAGAAATCAACAGAAACTTGGAGAGGTTTGAGGGAATGAAGGATAGCAAGCACGGGAACATAGGAGCAGGAGTAGGCCATTCAGCCCATCGACCCTGCTCTGTCATTCAATTAGATCATGGCTAATCATCTACCTAAACGCCACATTCCCGTGCTATCCCTGTATCCCTTGATGTCATTTGTCTCCCGAAATCCATTGATTTCTGTCTTGAACATGCTCAATATTGAGCTTCCACACCCTCTGTGGTAGTGAATTCCAAAGATTTACCACCCTCTGAGTGAAGTTATTCTTCTTCATCTCAGTCTTAATTTGCCTGCCCCTTATTCTGAGTTTATGTCCCCTGGTTGTAGACTCACCAGACAGGGGGAACATCCGATCTGCAGCCACCCCATCACCCCCTGTAAGAATTTTGTATGAGATCACTGCTCATTTTTTGAAATGCGAGAGAATACAGGCCCATTTTTCTCAATCTCTCCTCATAAGACAATCCTGCCATCCCATGGATATCCTGCTGAACCTCAGTTGCAATCCCTGCATGGCAAATATATCCTTCTGTGCCACGTGCCAGTGAGGCTAGAAATAGGAAGCTCGTGCAGCTAAACACGGAGCTGAACAGCTGGTGTAGAAGGGAGGGTTTCAGATATCTGGACCATTGAGATCTCTTCAGGGACAGATGAGACCTGCACAAGAAGGACGGGTTGCATTTGAACTGGAGGGGCACAAATAACCTGGCTGCGAGGTTTGCTAGCGTCACTCGGGAGGGTTTAAACTAGTGTGGCAGGGGGGTGGGAACCAGAGCAGTAGGACAGCAAGTGAAATAAATGAGGGGGAACTAGGACAGTAAGGACAGTAAGACTAAGAGGAAGAGCAGGCAGGGAGATGTTGCAGAGCACAGCGGGACTGGTGGTCTGAAGTGCAATTCTTTCAATGTGAGAAGTATAACAGGTAAGGCAGATGATCTTAGAGCATGGATTAGTACTTGGAACTATGATGTTGTTGCTATTACAGAGACTTGGTTGAGGGAGGGACAGGATTGGCAGCTAAATGTTCCAGGATTTAGAAGCTTCAGGCGGGAACGAGGGGGATGTAAAAGGGGTGGGGGAGTTGCATTACTGGTTAAGGAGAATATCACAGCTGTACTGCGGGAGGACACCACGGAGGGGTCATGAAGCGAGGCAATATGGGTGGAGTTCAGGAATAGGACAGGTGCAGTCACGATGTTGGGGGTTGACTACAGGTCTCCCAACAGCCAGCGGGAGGTAGAGGAGCAGATATGTAGACAGATTTCGGAAAGATGTAAAGGTAACAGGGTTGTAGTGGTGGGTGATTTTAACTTCCCCGATATTGACTGGGACTCACTTCGTGCTAGGGGCTTGGATGGGGTAGAATTTGTAAGGAACATCCAGGAGGGCTTCTTGAAACAATACGTCGATAGTCCAACTAGGAATGGGGCCGTACTGGACCTGGTATTGGGGAATGAGCCCGGCCAGGTGGTCGAAGTTTCATCGGGGAGCATTTCGGGAACAGTGACCATAATTCCATAAGTTCTAAGGTACTTGTGGATAAGGATAAGAGTAGTCCTCGGCTGCAAGTGCTAAATTGGGGGAAGGCTAATTATAACAATATTAGGCAGGAACTGAAGAATTTAGATTGGGGACGACTATTTGAGGGTAAATCAACATCTGACATGTGGGAGTCTTTCAATCGTCCGCTGATTAGAATCCAGGACCAACATGTTCCTGTGAGGAAGAAGGATAGGTTTGGCAAGTTTCGGGAAGCTTGGATAACGCGGGATATTGTGAGCCTTGTCAAAAAGAAAAAGGAAGCATTCATAAGAGCTGGAAGACTAGGAACAGACGAATCCATTGAGGAATATAAAGACAGTAGGAAGGAACTTAAGCAATGAGTCAGGAGGGCTCAAAGGGGTTATGAGAAGACATTGGCAAACAGGATTAAGGAAAAACCAAAGGCCTTATATACGTATATAAAGAGCAAGAGGGTAACCAGGGAAAGGGTTGGCCCACTCAAGGTCAGAGAAGGGAATCTATGTGTGGAGCCAGAGGAAATGGGCGAGGTACTAAATGAGTACTTTGCATCAGCATTCACCAAGGAGAAGAACTTGGTGGATGATGAGCCGAGGGAAGGGAGTGCAGATAGTCTCATTCATCTCATTATCAAAAAGGAGGATGTGTTGGGTGTCTTGCAAAGCATTAAGGTAGATAAGTCCCCAGGGCCTGGTGGGATCTACCCCAGAATACTGAGAGAGGCAAGGGAAGAAATTGCTGGGGCCTTGACAGAAATCTTTGCATCCTCATTGGCTACAGTTGAGGTCCCAGAGGACTGGCGAATAGCCAATGTTGTTCCTTTGTTTAAGAAGGGTAGCAAGGATAATCCAGGAAATTATAGGCCGGTGAGCCTTACGTCAGTGGTAGGGAAATTATTAGAGAGGATTCTTCGGGACAGGATTTACTCCCATTTGGAAACAAATGGACTTATTAGCGAGAGGCAGCATGGTTTTGTGAAGGGGAGGTCGCGTCTCTCTAATTTGATCGTGTTTTTTGAGGAAGTGACGAAGATGATTGATGAAGGAAGGGCAGTGGATGTTATCTAGATGGACTTCAGTGAGCCTTTGACAAGGTCCCTCATGGCAGACTGGTACAAAAGGTGAAGTCACATGGGATCAGAGGGGAGCTGGCAAGGTGGATACATAACTGGCTCAGTCATAGAAGACAGAGGGTGCTTTTCTGAATGGAGGAATGTGACTAGTGGTGTTCCGCAGGGATCAGTGCTGGGACCTTTGCTGTTTGTAGTATATATAAATGATTTGGAGGAAAAAGTAGCTGGTCTGATAATTAATTTGTGGATGACACAAAGGTTGGTGCAGTTGCAGACAGTGATGAGGATTGTCAGAGGATACAGCAGGATATAGATCGGTTGGAGACTTGGGCGGAGAAATGGCAGATGGAGTTTAATCCGGACAAATGTGAGGTAACGCATTTTGGAAGGTCTAACACAGGTGGGAGGTATACAGTAAATGGCAGAACCCTTAGGAGTATTGACAGGCAAAAAGATCTGAGCGTGCAGATCCACAGGTCACTGAAAGTGGCAACGCAGGTGGATAAGGTAGTCAAGAAGGCATACGGCATGCTTGCCTTCATCGGTCGAAGCACAGAGTATAAAAATAGGCAAGTCATGCTGCAGCTATACAGAACTTTAGTTAGGCCACACTTCGAATATTGTGTGCAATTCTGGTCGCCACACTACCAGAAGGAAGTTGAGGCTTTGGAGAGGGTACAGAAGAGGTTTACCAGGATGTTGCCTGGTCTGGAGGGCATTAGCTATGAGGAGAGGTTGGATAAACTCGGATTGTTTTCACTGGAAGGACGGAGGTGTAGGGGCGACATGATAGAGGTTTACAAAGTTATAAGCGGCAAGGACAGAGTGGATATTCAGAAGCTTTTTCCCAGGGTGGAAGAGTCAGTTAAAAGGGGACATAGTTTTAAGGTGAGAGGGGCAAAGTTTAGAGGGGATTTGCGAGGCAAGTTCTTTACACAGAGGGTGGTGAGTGCCTGGAACTTGTTGCCGAGGGAGATGGTGGAAGCAGGTACCATAGCGACGTTTAAGAGGCATCTTGACAAATACATGAATAGGATGGGAATAGAGGGATCCGGACCCCGGAAGTGCAGAAGGTTTTAGTTTGGGCAGGCATCAACATCGGCACAGGCCTGGAGGACCGAATGGCCTGTTCCTGTTCTGTACTGTTCTTTGTTCTTTGTTCTTTTAGACAAGGAGACCAAGACTGTACGCAATACTCCAGGTGCAGTCTCAGCAAGGCGGGATACAATTGCAGCCAGACATCTTTACTCCTGGATTCAAAACCCATTTGAGATGGAGGCCAACATACCATTTGCCTTCCAAATTGATTGGTGCACCTGCACATTTGCTTTCAGTGACTCATGCACAAGGAAACACAGGTCTCTTTGAAAATCAACACGTCGCAACCTCTCTCCAGTCCAGAAATATTCTGTCTTTCTGTTTTTGTTTTACCGGAGTGGAGCACTTGATACTTATTCATATTATATTCCAGCTGCCATTTTCTTGCCCACTCACTTAGCCTGTCCAAATCCACTTGAAGCCTCCTTGCATCCTCTTCACAACCTACTTTCCCACCTAGTTTTGTGTCATCAGCAAATTTGTAAGTATTACATTTGGTCCCCAAATTCAAATTATTTGTATAGATTGTGAACAGCAGTGGCCCTAGTACTGATCCTTGTGTTACCCACTAGTAACATCCTGCCATCCGGAGAATGACCCGTTTATTCCTGCTCTCTGTTTTCTGTCTGTTAACCAGTTCTCGATCCATACCAGCATATTGCCCCCAATTCCATGTGCTGTAATTTTATTTACTAATCACCTGTGTGGGACCTTACCAAAATAGGTCCAAATGCACCACACCTGCTGGTTCTCCTTTAGTAATGCAGCAAGTAACATTCTCAAAAAACTTCAACAGGTTTGTTACACAGGTCGGCGCAACATCGATGGCCGAAGGGCCTGTACTGCGCTGTAATGTTCTAATTCTAATTCTAATTCTAACATAATACCCCTTTCATAAATCCACGTTGACTCTGCCAATTTTACTATTATTTTCGAAGTGTCCAGTTATCACATCCTTGACAATAGATTCTAACATTTTCCCTATTACTGATGTTAAACTAACAGGCCTGCAGTTCTCATTCTCCCTCTCCCACCCTTCTTAAATAGTGGGGTTACATTTGTTACTTACCAGTCCTCAGGAACTCTTCCTGAATCGAGAAATTTGAACGATTCCCATAAATACATCCACCATCTATAATGCCACCTCCTTTAACACTCTGGGATGTAGCTCATCTGGTCCAGGGATTTATCAGCCTTCAATCCAGTTACATGTTCAAGTACTACCTCTTTGCTAACACTAAATTGACAATTTGCCCCCGTACCTTCATGGTTTTCCTTGTTCAGATTGAACACCCTGGTTTCAGATTTATCACATTCAAATGGAATGTGAAATTCTATCATAATATGGTCATTATTTCCCAAATGCTCCTTTATAGCAGTGTTATAAACTAATCCTTTCTCGTTACATAAAATAGCCCGATTCTTAGTCCTTCAATGTTCTGCTCCAGAAACCCATCTCTACACACTCCAGTAAAGGTAGATCATACTTCACTCATTTACTTGATGTTTTCGATCATGTAACAGAGACGGTTGATGAAGGGAATGCCGTGGATACTGTTTATATGT
Organism: Heterodontus francisci; assembly: GCF_036365525.1. Lineage (NCBI taxonomy): Eukaryota > Metazoa > Chordata > Chondrichthyes > Heterodontiformes > Heterodontidae > Heterodontus > Heterodontus francisci. The sequence goes on from NW_027141683.1 coordinate 238,298, forward strand.
ATTTTAAGAACGTGTTTGATAAGGTACCACGTAAAAGGCTGGTTAGCAAAATTGAGGCTCATGGAATAAGAGGATCATTGTCAAATTGGATTAAGGATAGAAAACAGCGAGTGGTAATAAATGGTTGTTTTGAAGTTTGGAGGATGGTAGACAGTGGGAGTTCCCCAAAGTTCAGTGTTGGGGCCATTGTGATTTTGCGGTATATAAATGACTTAGTTCTTGGAATACAGAGTAGAATCTCCAAATTTGCCAATGCCACCAGCTTCGAGATTTCTGAGCCAGTCCCAACGCTAATCACATGTTTTAGAGTGTACATTCTCTCTCTCCAGCTCTCTGTCACAAAATTCCTACGTAGACTTTGCAATAACCACAGGCATCTGGCCGATTGCAATCTCTCTCTGTCTCCAAATCTCCTACCCATTCCCAGCAAAGATCGCTCAACTGAGTTTGTCATTTCTCACAAACCAAGTGAGCCAAGCCGATGATCCAGATCTCTGTGAACGCTCTCCTACACAACTGTAAGATCTGATCAACGGTCACAGATTAACCAAAAGGAGGGAGAAGAGTCACAAGCAGTTAATTGAGTAATGACAGTTCAAATACAGCACAAAATCAGATTAGAAACAGGAGACATATGACCTGTCACAGGTGATGGCTTTCTGGCTACAGACTAGTTATTGGAAGCGATTATGAAAGACGCTATAGCAGGGCACATAGAAAAATTCAAGGTGATCAGGTAGAGTCAACATGGTTTTGTGAAAGGGAAATCATGTTTAACCAATTGATTGGAGTTCTTTGAAGAAGTAACATGTGCGGTGGCTAAAGGGGAACCGGTGGATGTACTGTACTTAGATTACCAGAAGGCATTTGATAATGTGTCACATCAAATGTCAATGCAGAAAATAAAAGCTCATGGTTAAGGGGGCAACATATTGGCATGGATAGAAGATTGGCTAGCGAACAGGAAACAGAGCGCAGGCAAGAATTGCTAATTAATATAAACACAAAAAGTGCTGGAACCACTCAGCAGGTCTGGCAGCATCTGTGGAAAGAGAAGCAGAGTTAACGTTTTGGGTCAGTGACACTTCTTCAGAACTAGAGTATTGTGTACAGTATTAGTCTCCTTATTTAAGGAAGGATGTAAATGCGTTGGAAGCAGTTTAGAGAAGGTTTACTAGACTAATATCTGGAATGGGTGTGCTGTCTTATGCAGAAAGGCTGGAAAGGATCGGCTTACATCAGCTGGAGTTGAGGGAATTAATAGGCGACTTGATAGAAACATATAAGATCCAGAGGGGGGCAGAGCAAGTGAAGGCGACAAAGAGAGAAACAGAAAGAGAGAAAGAGGAAGAGCGAGAGAGAGATAGAGCTCAGCTCATCTGCTGCTGAAACCCTCATCCATGCCTTTCTACCTCGAGATTTGACTATTCTAACACACTCCCGGCTGGTCTCCCACATTCTACTCACTGTAACTTTGTGGTCATCCAAAACTCTGCTGGCATCTTCTAATTTATACCAAATTCTGTTCACCCAACAACCCTGTGCTCACTGAACTACATTGACTCTTGGTCCAGTAACACTTTAATTTTAATATTCTCAATCGTATGATCAAATCCCTTCATGGCCTCACCGCTCTGATTATCCCAATCCCCTGTCCATTTCCAATAGTCCTGAAACTTGTTCATATTAAAGTATTTTTCTAATTCACTTTTTAAAGTGAGTTTGTTTCCCTCTGTCTCTCCCTGACCACACATTTCATCTCTCCAGCTCCACTTGTGCTATGGAAGTTTGGATCAATAAAATGGTGTGAGCTGCACTGCTGGACCAGGCATCCAACTTACAGTTGAGGGGCTTTTGACTTGCTTCTGATATTGTAAAGTTAGTGGAGGTGCTGTGGATGGTTTTCTGGAGGTTGTGTTGTGAGCTGCTGCAGACATTCAGGGACGGCAGAGGATTTGGTGACCCAACTCTGGACGAGGTATGGGGACTGTAGTTGCAGTATCTCTGGGTCTGTAACATGACCAACAAATGGAGCAGAGGCTGCAGAGAGGGGAAGCTCTGTAAAGCGGGAGGAGGAGGGGTCTCTGTCCTACCCACCTCGTGTTTTCCAAGAGCAAAAAGAGCAGCGATCCTAATACCGAGTCCTGGGGAACACCACTGTATACTCCCATCGAGTCTGAACAACAACGTTTCACTACTTCTCTCTGTTTACTGTTCCTTAGCCAATATTAAATATTGGGAAGACTGAAATCATTGTTTTGACTCCCCACTCCAACTCTGTTCCCTTGCTATTGATTCCATCCCTCTCCCTGCTAACAATCTGAGATTCAGACAGACTGTTTGCAACATTGGTGTCACATTTCGCCACAAAATGAGCTTTAACCTCATTCTCAGGATATAATTACAACCGCCTATTTCCACCTCAGTAACATCACCCGACTTCACCATGTCTCAGTCCATCTGCTGCTGAAACCTCATTCGTGCCTTTGTCACCTTTAGATGTGACTATTACATCTCACTCTTGGCTGATCTCCCACATCTACTCTCTTGTAAACGTGAGGTCATCCAAAAATCTGCTGCCCATGTCTTAGCTCACACCAAGTCCGGTTCATCAACCAAAGACCGACATTGTCTCCCAGTCAAGCAATGTCTTGATTTTAAAATTCTCCAACTTGTTTCCATATCCCTCCATGGCCTCGTCCCTCCCTACCTCTGTTATCTCCTCCAGCTCCACAACACACCGAGATATCTGTGCTCCTCTAATTCTGGTCTCTTGTGCATCCCTGATTTTAATCACTGCATCACTGGCGGCCGTGCCTTCAGCTGCCGGGGCCCTAAGCTGTGTAATATCTTCCCTACACCTCTTCGCCTCTCCACATCGCTTTCCTCCTTTCAGACACACCTTAAAACCTACCTCTTCGACTAAGCTGTTGGTTATCTGACCTAATATCTCCTGTTGTGTCTCAGCGTTATACTTTGCTTCTTAATGCTCCTGTGAAGCACCTTGGGATGTTTTACAATGTTAAAGGCATTATATAAACATAAGTTGTTGTTGTTGAATTTTGCCAGACATGATTGTCCTTCAGCATATCCATGTTACTAGACAGTTACAAACCAATGGTTTTCCAAGTAACAAATATTTTTCTCCTGGGTTGTCACCTCTACATTTTTCCCCAGTAGTGACACCGGTCTGATTGGTCAATAATTGTAGAGTTTATCCTATCTGTCCTTTTTTCAACAGGTTGTAACATTTGCAACCTCCAGTCCTCTGTCACCACTCCCATATCCAAGGAGAATTGAATGATTCTGGCCAGTGCCTCTGCTATTTCCACCATTCCTTCCCTCAGCAACCCTCATACATCCCATCCAGACTGGATAAATGTTCTACTTTATTGTGATACAGAAAGTGCCTGGATTGAAAGTGGTTAACTGAATCTGTTTGTTCAGTGACTGTAATTAATGTCAGTCTCCATGGATCCTAATTGTGTCACTGGAGGGTTTCCATCTTCTATTAAAACGGGACTCCTTTCAATGTGTGATCCCATACTGTGAGCTGGACCATAACCCCGGCACGAACAGGGATCAGCAGCTCTAGAGAGAGGGAGAGGATGGATCAGAATCTGAGAACAATAGATTGGAATGTTACAACAATGGACAGGAGTTTATCCTGGGCTATTTACATTCTTTCTACATATTATGATCGGCTCTCATTAAATGCTCGGATCCATCGCGCACTTGAGATTATTCAATACATTTACTATCCTATCCTCGCTATTGTTGGTATCCCTGGTAAGTCTCTCTCTCTCTGTCTAGCTATTAATTCTATAAACCGTTTTTTAACTGCATTACTGCTCCAGTCATTTACTCTGCCCTGCTTACTTCTGTTATTATTCTTGGTGAATCTCTATCTCCAACTATTAGCTCTATAAACCATTGCTAATAGTATTACAGTTCTTGTCATTTACTCTCTCATCATTGCTTCTGCTGCTGTTTCTATTTCCAGCTAGGAGATCTGTCAACCCTGTTTCACTGAAATACGGTTCTGTAATGTAAATTTTGGGAAGACTGAAGCCAGTGTCATTGGTTTCCATACAAACTCCATCCCCTATCTGTCAAACTCATTCTCCACCCTGGCTAATGACTGAGGCAGAACCAGACAGTTTACAACCTCTGTGTTCTATATAAACCTGAGCTGAGTTCATCTCCATTTTTTCTCCATCATCAGCCGTGCCTACTCCCACCTCTGTAATATCACCCGTCTCCACCTCTGCCTCAGCCCACCTGCTGCATAAACCCTCATCTGTACCTTTGCTAAATCCACACTTGACTATTCCAAGACTATCCTGGTCACACCCCCCCCCCCCCAGTTATAAAACTCCATAAACCACAGATCATCCAGAACTCTGCTGCCTGTATCCTAACTCACACCAAATCCCGATCACCCATTACCCCTGTGCTCACTGATCTACATTGACTCCAGGTCTGACAGCAACTTAATTTTAATATTCTCATTCTGGTGTTTGAATCTCTCCATGGCCTCAGCCCTCCAATTAATCTCATTCCCCTGTCCATATTCTTGAAAATCTTATACCTTCAACTTTACATCCAATTTCCTTTATAAAGTGAGTTATTTTAAATCCTTAACTTCCCCTGCTGCGATTTTCAATCTATGGCGCCGTTGGTGCCAACGCTATGGCAACCTGGTTTCAGAAAATGACGTGAACAGCACAGCCGGCTACTTCTATCATGGTCAGCACAGTGTCCCATGCTGGACAGCGCTCTAGTGTGGTCAGCACAGTGCCCCATGCTGGACAGGGCGCTAGTGTGGTCAGCACAGTGCCCCATGCTGGACAGGACGCTAGTGTGGTCAGTACAGTGCCCCATGCTGGACAGCGCTCTAGTGTGGTCAGCACAGTGCCCCATGCTGGACAGGGCGCTAGTGTGGTCAGCACAATGCCCCATGCTGGACAGGGCTCTAGTGTTGTCAGCACAGTGCCCCATGCTGGGCAAGGGTCCAGTCCTGTTGTAACATGCATGTGATGCTCATATGAGGAGAGTTTGAATGTGACGTCCGTGAGCGATTCTGACAGCTTTGATGTACATCTTTGAAACTTGGTCTGTGCATGTCCACTGACAGCTTGTGTTAGTCACTCTCAGCTGAACATACATTCAGCAGCACGAGGAACCCCCTCTCGTGTTATTTAAAAGGACCAGACATCCAACTTGGAGGTGAGGGGCTTTTGACTTACTTCTGCTATTGTAAATTTAGTGGAGGTGCTGTGGATGGTTTTCTGGAGGTTGTGTTGTGAGCTGCTGCAGACATTCAGGGAGGACAAAGGATCTGGTGACTCAACTCTGGACGAGGTATGTGGACTGTAGTTAGAGTGTCTCTGGGTCTGTAAAACGAACAACAAATGTGGCAGAGGCTACAGATAGGGGAAACTCTGTAAAGAGGGAGGAGGAAGGGGAATCTGCCCTACCCACCCCGGGTTTTCCAAGAGCACTTTTCCTACCAAAACCTAACCCAGGAGGAGTATGTGAGGTGACTCTGATTCAATAACGATGTGGTCACAGAGCTGTGTCACCTCCTGGAAGACGACCTGGAGCCTCACACCAGGGTGAGGACATAGCTGTCAGTGGCTGTTAAGATCACAGTTTCATTGAACTTCTATGCATTTGGATCTTTCCAGGCCGGCGCAGGAGACATATCTAACATAGAGTCACAGAAAGTGATAGAGACATCTACGACACAGGAGAAGGCCATTCGACCCCTTCGTGCCACCCCTGTGTGGAACAATTCAGACACTCCCACTCTCCCTCCCAATCCCCGTGTCCCTGCAAGTTCATTTCCTTCAGGTGCCCATCCAGTTTCCTTTTGAAATCATTTATTTTCTCGGCTTCCACCACCCTCACGGGCAGTGAGTTCCAGGTCATTAACATCCACTGTGTAAAAAAGTTCTTCCTCATATTCCCCCTGCATCTCTTACCCAAACCTTGCATCTATGTCCCCGAGTCCGTGTTTCATCAGTTAATGGGAACCGGTTTTCCTTGTCTATCTTATCTTCTTCTTCTTTGGCCTCCTTGTCTCGGGAGACAATGGGTAAGCGCCTGGTGGTGGTCAGTGGTTTGTGAAGCAGCGCCTGGAGTGGCTTGTAAAGGCCAATTCTAGAGTGACAGACACTTCCACAGGTGCTGCAGATAAAATTGGTTGTTGGGGCAGTCCCACAGTTGGCTTATCGAATCTTATCTAAGCCTATCATAATCGTGTACACCTTTATCATACCTCTCTCATCCTCCTTTACTCAAGGGAGAACAACTCCGTCTTCTCCAAATTAACCTTGTAATTAACCATCCCGCTCCCCACACCCCCCCCCCCCACCCAACCCCCAATCCCTGGAACCATTCTGGTAAATCTCCGCTGCACCCTCTCACGGACCTTCACATCCTTCCTAAAGTGTGCTGACCAGAACTGGACACAGTTCTCTCGTTGGGGCCTAACCAATGCTTTATAAAATTTCAGCACAACTTCCCTGCTTTTGTATCTTTGCCTCTAATCATGAAGCCCAAGATCTGATAAGCTTTCCTTAACACTCTCCATATATGTTCTTCCACCTTTAAAGATCAATGCATATCGAGCCCCAGGTCCCTCCGTTCCTGCACAATCTTTAGAACTGTCCCATTAAGTCTATATTGCTTTCCTAATCCATCTGACAAAATGCATCACCTCACACTCCTCTGTATTAAGCTCCACCTGCCACTTCTCTGGCCATTCTGCTAGCCTATCTATATCCTGTTGTAGGCAGTTTGCATCATCCTCACTGTTTACTATACCCTCAAGTATGGTATCATCGGAAAATTTTCAATTTCTAATCTTGAATTCCAAGATCCATCTTATATGTATATATATAGCAAAAAAAAAGCAGTTGGTCCTAGCACTGACCCTTGGAAAATCCTGCACACACTGTAGTAATACTTGCCTCCCTCTGCCCTTTACGTTACTACTATCCCAGTTCTTATTACGATAATGAATGTTCCCCCATTGTAACTACTCTATAAGTCTTGCATCTTTCAGTAATTTTCTTGCAGATTTGTTCCTCCACATCCTTCCCATTAGCTGATGGCCTATAGACAACAACGAGCAATGTAAATGCATCTTTTTTTGTTCTTTAGCTCTATCCAAATAGATTCTGTCCTTCACCCACCCACGCACCCCCCCCCCACCCCCCCGCACCCCCACTCCCACCTCTCATCTCCCCACTCACGCCCCCGGGACTTTTATTCTGTCCAGCACTATAATGTTCTCCTTTATCAATACCACCACCCTTAATCCTTTTCTCCCTTTCCTATTTTTTCTGAACACCTTGCATCCAGGAATATTTAACACCCAGTTCTGCCCTTCTTTGAGCCAGATCTCTGTTATAGCCACAACATCATATTTCCATATGGCAATCTGCACCTGTACCTCACCAGTCTTATTAACCACACTCCGTATTCACATACATGCACATCAACCCTGATGTACACTTTATTACTTCATCCCTTACTCAAACCCCAACTAGTAACTTTCTAAACCCTACTATAGAGTTATCCATCTCTCCCAGTATTCTGTGCACTTTAGAATTCCTCTCTGATGTTTACTCCTGGTTCCCACACACCTGCCAATTTAGTGTAAACCTGCTCCAATATTATTAACATATCACCCTGCAAGGAAATTAGTTCCAGCTCTGTTCAGGTGCAGCAGTCCGGCCTGTACAGATCCCACATTCTCCAGAACTGGTCCCAGTGTCCCAGCAATGCAAACCTCACCGCTTCTGCAGCATCCTCCCAGCCACACATCCATCGGTACTATCCTCCTATTTCTATACTCACTCGCACGGGGTACTGGCAGTAATCCGGAGATTACTACGTTGATATGGCTAACTTCTTTCCCAGCGCCCGGAATTCTGACTGCAGGACCACCTCCCTCTGTCTGCCCAGCTCATTTGTACCGATGTGGCCCACGACTGCTGGCTGTGCATCCCACCCGCCCCCCCCCCCCCCCACCACCACCGCCCCTCCCCCCCGACCTTCAGGATGCTCTGCAGCTGCCCAGTGATATCGTTGAACCTGACACAAGGGAGGAAACACACTATCCTGGATACATGTTTGGGGCCTCAGAAACGCTCGTCTGTTCCCGTGACTATGGAATCTCCTATCACTACCAACATTCTCGTCCTGCCTGTACTGCTCAGTACAGCTGAGACAGCCCTGGGACCATGGCCTTGTCTCTGGCTGCAGTCCCCAGATGAACCATCACTTTCCTCAGTATTGAATACTGGTTGAAGAGTGAGATGCACTCTGGCGTCTCCTGTGCTACCTGCCTGATTCTTCTTGACTGTCTGGTGATCACCCATTACCTCTCTCACTGCATACCCTTAAACTGTGAGGTGACCACTTCCATAAACATGCTCTCCACAAATCACTCAACCTCACGTACACACCACAGTGACATGCATGGTCCCACCATCTGCAGCTTGTACACCATCCCAGACAGCAGGATGAGGGGGAGGTGGGAGTTAAGAAGGGACATACGGCAGGAACATAGCATCATCCTGAATGCTCTCGGGGATGCCGGATGCTACAGGCTCTGTCACAGCCGTTCCCATGATGTGGAGAACCATCTCCTCCCTCAGGCTCAGGGGATGAAGGTGTGCCTGACCCACGCCAGTTCACTGCTGCTCCCTGTGATTATGGGCCACCTTGTCCTGTACGAGAGAGAGCAGAATGTCAGTGATTGTGTTGCACTGTGTATGGGTGATGTGCCTGCCATAGCTGAATAGCTGGAGGTATGTGAAGGCAGTGAGAGGTGGGTATGAGGCTGATATCAGTGGAAGGTGTGTCAGGGTGATGTGGAGTATGTGAATGTTAGGTGTGAGTCCTGAGTGTTACGGACTGCTGATGGGTGAGTGATGGGGGTGTGGTACATTGAGCAGTGTGAGAGGGTGGTGATGTTGGGGGTAGGATATGCCATGTAGAGATGAATTCTCTGACATTGACCACCCGTGTGAACTCATTAAACTTCTTCTGGCTCTGCTGCCAGGTCCTTGGGGCCAGACTTCTTGCATTGACCTCCGTGGCCACTTGCTCCCATTCCCTGAGGAGGGCGTTCCTTGAGGGTCTCCACACCACCCCACAGAAACATGGCCTCTCTCCTCCTGTCACCCTCCATGTCTAAGGCCTCTAGCACCACATCCGTGAACCGCAGAGACCTCTCTCTGTCCTAGTGTTCCATTTACCTTGTCTCCAATTGTAGTATTCACAGTCACCAGCAGCAGCCTCATGTGATTCAGTGCAACTTCCGTTAAGAGGGACAGACTGCCTTTAAGAGCTGAATCCTGGTTGAAACACGTGCCGGCCTCACACACAGTTAGGTGCCTATTGAGCGTGCAGACCGACAGCCGGGCGGGTCACCCTGGGGGGCATTGGAATTGATGGAAATGAGGAGGCAGCAGGACGTTTGTGTGTCACCTGCCTCAACAGGAACGGGTACAGGCAGATCATGAATCAGAAACCCTATGCCTGAAAAGCAGCACATATATGTTTTTATTTTCCTCCAATTACCTCTCTCTCTCTGTATCTGTGCTGTCTTTTTGAAAGAGCAATCTAATTAGGTCGACTCCCATCCTCTTTCCCCGGAATACTGCTTTTTTTTTTCCTTTACAACTAATTGTTAAATTCACTTTTGAAAGATAGAATTATAGAAGTATGCATCGTTTAAGGTACTGAAAGAGGCCACTTGTCCCATCGTATCTGTGCTGACTGAAAAACGATCCACCTATTCTAATCCCATTTTCAGGATTTGATCCATAGTTCTGTATATTACGGTATTTGAGGTGTATATCCAGACTCCTGTTGAATGAGTTGAGGGTCTCTGCCTCAACTACACTTTCAGGCAGTGAGTTCCAGACCCCAACACACTCAGTATGAAAACGTTTTCCTCATCTCCCCTCTGATCTTTCGACCAATCACTTTAAATACACCCCCTCCCCACCCCCAACCCCCCACCCCCATGCCACTGACTTTTCTGCCAAGGTGAATAGACCCTTCACCTCCACTCTGTCCAGGCCCCTCAAAATTTTGTACATTTCAGTCCGATCTACCCTCAGCCTTCTATATTCCAAAAAGAACAACCCCAGCCTATCCAATCTTTCCTCACAGCTGCATTTCTCCAGCCCTGGCAACATCCTCATAAATCTCCTCTGTACTCTCTCCAGTGCAATTCGATCCTTTCAGATATGAGGTGACCAGAATTGCACTCAGTACTCAAGTTGTGGCCTAGCCAATGAGTTATGCAGTTCCAGCATAATTTCCCTGCTCTTTTATTCTATACCTGAGCTAATAAAGGAAAGGATTCCATCTGCCTTCTCCACCATATTACTATTGAATCTGCTTCCATCATGTTTTCAGGCAGTGAATTCCAGATCCCAACAACTCGCTGTGTCAGAAAATTCTCCTCATTTCACCTCTGGATCTTTGTTCAATTACCTTCAATCTGTGTCTTCTTAATACTGAACTTTCAGACACTGGAAACATTTTCACATTAATTACCCTATCAAAGCCCTTCATGATTTTGAATTCTATATTAAATTCCCTCTTACCCTTCACTGCTCGAAAGAGAAAAATCCCAGTTTTTCCAATCTCTCCAGGAAACAGAATTCCCAGATACCTGGTACCATTCTCGTAAATCACTTCTGTTTCTTCACTAAGTCCTTGACATCCTTACCAAAGTGTGGTGATCAGAATTGGACACAATTCTCCAGCTGGAACCTAACCAATGATGTATAAAAATCAGCATTTCCTCCTGAGTTTTATTACTCTGTGCTGTGTTTATAAAGCCAAGGACACGATATGTTGTTATTTTGTAGCAGCCTTCTCAGTGTCCTGCTGCCTCAGAAATTAGTACAGCCCGAGGTCTGTCCATTCCACCATCCACATTATTTTGCCTTTCCTCATATTTCCTACCGATATGTATCACTTCACAGTTCAATGTGTAAAGTTCAATCTGCCAGGTGACTGTCCATTTCACCAGTCACTCTCTGTCCTCATTGGGACAGACCAGGCTCCATCCTCAGACTGTGCTGAGTAAGCGGCTTTTACGCAGTGTGGCACTGAGCTCCAAATAGAGCAGAAAAGACTCGCTTCTATCCCCGGTATGAGTTAATCCCACCCGGTGTGGTACTGGCCCACACAGAGAGCAGGAAAGACCCAATTCTGTCCCCAGCCTGTGTTAATCCTACCCGGTGTGGCACTGATACACACAGAGAGCAGGAAAGACCCAATTCTATCCTTGGCCTGTGTTAATCCCACCCAGTGTGGTACTGACACACACAGAGAGCAGGAAAGACGCAATTCTATCCCCGGCCAGTGTTAATCCCACCCGGTGTGGTACTGACCAAAATAGAGAGCAAGTAAAACCCAATTCTATCCCCGGCCTGTGTTAATCCCACCTAGTGTGGTACTGACCAAAACAGAGAGCAGGAAAGACCCAATTCTATCCCCGGTCTGTGTTAATCCCACCCGGTGTGGTACTGACCCACACAGAGAGCAGGAAAGACCCAATTCTATCACCGGCCTGTGTTAATCCCACCCGGTGTGCTACTGACCCACACAGAGAGCAGGAAATACCAAATTCCATCCCAGGCCTGTGGTAGTCCCACCCGGTGACGTACTGAAACATACAGAGAGCAGGAAAGACCCAATTCTATCCCCGGTCTGTTTTAATCCCACCCGGTGTGCTACTGACCCACACAAAAATCAGGAAAGATTCAATTCTATCCCCGGTCTGCGTTAATCCCACCCGTTGTGGTACTGAAAGATACAGAGAGCAGGAAAGACCCAATTCTATCCCCGGTCTGTGTTAATCCCACCCGGTGTGGTACTGACCCACACAGAGAGCAGGAAAGACCCAATTCTATCCCCGGTCTGTTTTAATCCCACCCGGTGTGCTACTGACCCACACAAAAATCAGGAAAGATTCAATTCTATCCCCGGTCTGCGTTAATCCCACCCGTTGTGGTACTGAAAGATACAGAGAGCAGGAAAGACCCAATTCTATCCCCGGTCTGTGTTAATCCCACCCGGTGTGGTACTGACCCACACAGAGAGCAGGAAAGACCCAATTCTATCCCCGGTCTGTGTTAATCCCCCCCGGTGTGGTACTGACCCAAACAGAGAGCAGCAAAGACCCAATTCTATCACCGGCCTGTGTTAATCCCACCCGGTGTGGTACTGACCCACAGAGAGAGCAGGAAAGACCCAATTCTATCCCCGGTCTGTGTTAATCCCCCCCGGTGTGGTACTGACCCAAACAGAGAGCAGCAAAGACCCAATTCTATCACCGGCCTGTGTTAATTCCACCCGGTGTGCTACTGACCCACACAAAAATCAGGAAAGACCCAATTCTATCCCCGGTCTGTTTTAATCCCACCCGGTGTGCTACTGACCCACACAGAAATCAGGAAAGATTCAATTCTATCCCCGGTCTGCGTTAATCCCACCCATTGTGGTACTGAAAGATACAGAGAGCAGGAAAGACCCAATTCTATCCCCGGTCTGTGTTTATCCCACCCGGTGTGGTACTGACCCACACAGAGAGCAGGAAAGACCCAATTCTATCCCCGGCCTGTGTTATTCCCACCCGGTGTGGTATTGACCCACACAGAGAGCAGGAAAGACCCAATTCTATCCCCGGTCTGTGTTTATCCCACCCGGTGTGGTACTGACCCACACAGAGAGCAGGAAAGTCCCAATTCTATCCCCCGCCTGTGTTATTCCCACCCGGTGTGGTGCTGACCCACAAAGAGAGCAGGAAAGACCCAATTCTATCCCCGGCATGTGTTAATCCCTCCCGGTGTGGTACTGACCCACAGAGAGAGCAGGATAGACCCAATTCTGTCCCCAGCCTGTTTTAATACCAGCCGGTGTGGTACTGACCCACACAGAGAGCAAGAAAGACCCAATTTATTCCCGGCCTGTGTTAATCCCACCCGGTTTGGTATTGACCCACACAGAGAGCAGGAAAGAAGCAATTCTGTCCCCGGCCTGTGTTAATCCCACCCGGTGTGGCACTGACCCACATAAAATCAGGAAAGACACAATTCTATCCCCGGCCTGTGTTAATCCCACCCATTGTGGTACTGAAAGATACAGAGAGCAGGAAAGACCCAATTCTATCCCCGGTCTGTGTTTATCCCACCTGGTGTGCTACTGACCGACACAAAAATCAGGAAAGATTCAATTCTATACCCGGCCTGTGTTAATTCCACCCAGTGTGGTACTGACCCACACAGAAATCAGGAAAGTTTCCATTCTGCCACCAGTCGGTGTTAATCCCACCCGGTGTGGTACTGACCCACACAGAGAGCAGGAAAGACCCAATTCTATCCCCGGCCTGTGTTAATCCCACCCGGTGTGGTACTGACCCAGACACAAATCAGGAAAGATTCAATTCTATCTGCGTTCTGTGTTAATCCCACTCGGTGTGGTACTGACCCACACAGAAATCAGGAAAGTTTCCATTCTATCCCCAGTCGGTGTTAATCCCACCCGGTGTGGTGCTGACCCACACAGAGAGCAGGAAAGATTCAATTCTGTCCCCGGCCTGTGTTAATCCCACCCGGTGTGGTACTGACCCACACAGAGAGCAGGAAAGACCCAATTCTATCCCATCCTGTGTTAATCCCACCCGGTGTGTTTCCTGCCCACACAGAGAGCAGGATAGACACAATTCTATTCTGGCCTGTGTTAATCCCACCCGGTGTGGTACTGACCCACACAGAGAGCAGGATAGACACACTTCTATCCCGGCCTGTGTTAATCCCACCCGGTGTGGTACTGACCCACACAGAGAGCAGAAACGATTCAATTCTTTCCGCAGCCTGTGTTAATCCCACCCGGTGTGGTACTGACCCACACAGAGAGCAGGAAAGACCCAATTCTATCCCCGGCCTGTGTTAATCCCACCCGGTGTGGTACTGACCCAGACACAAATCAGGAAAGATTCAATTCTATCTGCGTTCTGTGTTAATCCCACTCGGTGTGGTACTGACCCACACAGAAATCAGGAAAGTTTCCATTCTATCCCCAGTCGGTGTTAATCCCACCCGGTGTGGTACTCACCCACACAGAAATCAGGAAAGTTTCCATTCTATCCCCAGTCGGTGTTAATCCCACCCGGTGTGGTGCTGACCCACACAGAGAGCAGAAACGATTCAATTCTTTCCGCAGCCTGTGTTAATCCCTCCCGATGTGGTACTGACCCACACAGAGAGCAGGAAGGACCCAATTCTATCCCCAGCCTGTTTTAATCTCACCCGGTGTGATACTGACACAAACAGAGAGCAGAAAATACCCAATTCTATTCTGGCCTGTGTTAATCCCATCCGGTGTGGTACTGACCCACACAGTGAGCAGGAAAGACCCAATTCTATCCCCGGCCTGTGTTAATCCCACCCGCTGTGGTCCTGACCAAGGCACAGAGATCAGGAAAGACCCAATTCTATCCCCAGCATATGTTAATCTCACCCGGTCTGGTACTGACCTACACAGAAATCAGGAAAGACACAGTTTTATCCCCGGCCTGTGTTAATCCCACCTGGTGTGGTACTGACCCACACAGAGAGCAGGATGGCCCCAATTCTATCCCAGCCTATGTTAATCCCACCCGGTGTGGTACTGACCCACACAAAAATCAGGAAAGATTCAATTCTATCCCCGGTCTGTGTTAATCCCACCCGGTGTGGTACTGACCCACACAGAGAGCAGGAAAGACCCAATTCTATCCCCCGCCTGTGTTAATCCCACCCGGTGTGGTACTGACCCACACAGAGAGCAGGAAAGACCCAATTCTATCCCAGTTCTGTGTTAATCCCACCTGGTGTGGTACTGACCCACACAGAAATCAGGAAAGATTCATTTCAATCCCCAGTCTGTGTTAATCCCCGCCGGTGTGGTACTGACCCACACAGAAATCAGGAAAGATTCAATTCAATCCCCAGTCTGTGTTAATCCCCGCCGGTGTGGTACTGACCCACACAGAAATCAGGAAAGATTCAATTCAATCCCCAGTCTGTGTTAATCCCACCTGGTGTGGTACTGACCCACACAGAGAGCAGGATGGGCCCAATTCAATCCCCAGTCTGTGTTAATCCCCGCCGGTGTGGTACTGACCCACACAGAGAGCAGGATGGGCCCAATTCTATCCCCGGCCGTTGTTAATCCCACCCGGTGTGGTACTGACCCACACAGAGAGCAGGATGGGCCCAATTCTATCCCCGGCCGTTGTTAATCCCCCCCGGTGTGGTACTCACCCTCACAGAAATCAGGAAAGTTTCCATTTTATCCCCAGTCGGTGTTAATCCCCCCCGGTGTGGTACTCACCCTCACAGAAATCAGGAAAGTTTCCATTCTATCCCCAGTCGGTGTTAATCCCCCCCGGTGTGGTACTCACCCTCACAGAAATCAGGAAAGTTTCCATTTTATCCCCAGTCGGTGTTAATCCCACCCGGTGTGCTGCTGACCCACACAGAGAGCAGGAAAGATTCAATTCTGTACCCGGCCTGTGTTAATCCCACCCGGTTTGGTACTGACCCACACAGAGAGCAGGAAAGACCCTATTCTATCCCATCCTGTGTTCATCCCACCCGGTGTGTTTCCTGCCCACACAGAGAGCAGGATAGACACAATTCTATCCCGGCCTGTGTTAATCCCACCCGGTGTGGTACTGACCCACACAGAGAGTGGGAAAGATTCAATTCTATCCCCGGCCTATGTTAAGCCCACCCAGTGTGGTACTGACCCACACAGAGAGCAGGATGGCCCCAATTCTATCCCGGCCTGTGTTAATCCCACCCGGTGTGGTACTGACCCACACAGAGAGTGGGAAGACACAATTCCATCCCATCCTGTGTTAATCCCCCCCGGTGTGGTACTGACCCACACAGAGAGCAGGATGGCCCCAATTCTCTCCCAGCCTGTGTTAATCCCACCCAGTGTGGTACTGACCCACACAAAAATCAGGAAAGATTCAATTCTATCCCCGGTCTGTGTTAATCCCACCCGGTGTTGTACTGACCCACACAGAGAGCAAGAAAGTCCCAATTCTGTCCCCGGCCTGTGTTATTCCCAGCTGGTGTGGTACTGACCCACTCACAAATCAGGAATGATTCAATTCTATCCCCAGTCAGTGTTAATCCCACCTAGTGTGGTACTGACCCACACAGAAATCAGGAAAGATTCAATTCAATCCCCAGTCTGTGTTAATCCCCGCCGGTGTGGCACTGACCGACACAGAGAGCGGGATGGGCCCAATTCTATCCCCGGCCGTTGTTAATCCCACCCGGTGTGGTACTGACCCACACAGAGAGCAGAAAAGACCCAATTCTATCCCCGGCCAGTGTTAATCCCCGCCGGTGTGGTACTGACCCACACAGAGAGCAGAAAAGACCCAATTCTATCCCCGGTCTGTGTTAATCCCCGCCGGTGTGGTACTGACCCACACAGAGAGCAGAAAAGACCCAATTCTATCCCCGGCCAGTGTTAATCCCCGCCGGTGTGGTACTGACCCACACAGAGAGCAGAAAAGACCCAATTCTGTTCCCGGCCTGTGTTAATCCCACCCGGTGTGGTACTGACCCACACAGAGAGCAGAAAAGACCCAATTCTGTTCCCGGCCTGTGTTAAGCCCCGCCGGTGTGGTACTGACCGACGCAGAGAGCAGGATGTGCCCAATTCTATCCCCGGCCGTTGTTAATCCCACCCGGTGTTGTACTGACCCACACAAAAATCAGGAAAGATCCAATTCTATCCCCGGCCTGTGTTAATTACACCCGGTGTGGAACTGACCCATACAGAGAGCAGGAAAGACCCAATTCTATCCCCAGCCTGTTTTAATCTCACCCGGTCTGGTACTGACCCACACAGAAATCAGGAAAGATTCAATTCTATCCCCAGTCTGTGTTAATCCCCGCCGGTGTGGTACTGACCAACACAGAGATCAGAAAAGACCCAATTCTGTTCCCGGCCTGTGTTAATCCCACCCGGTGTGGTACTGACCCACACAGAGAGCAGAAAAGACCCAATTCTGTTCCCGGCCTGTGTTAAGCCCCGCCGGTGTGGTACTGACCGACGCAGAGAGCAGAAAAGACCCAATTCTGTTCCCGGCCTGTGTTAATCCCCGCCGGTGTGGCACTGACCCACACAAAAATCAGGAAAGATCCAATTCTATCCCCGGCCTGTGTTAATTACACCCGGTGTGGAACTGACCCATACAGCGAGCAGGAAAGACCCAATTCTATCCCCGGCCTGTGTTAATCTCACCCGGTCTGGTACTGACCCACACAGAAATCAGGAAAGATTCAATTCTGTCCCCAGCCTGTGTTAATCCCACCCGGTGTGGTACTGACCAACACAGAAATCAGGAAAGATTCAATTCTGTCCCCAGCCTGTGTTAATCCCACCCGGTGTGGTACTGACCCACACAGAGAGCATGAAAGACCCAATTCTATCCCCGGCCTGTGTTAATCTCACCCGGTCTGGTACTGAACCACACAGAAATCAGGAAAGATTCAATTCTGTCCCCAGCCTGTGTTAATCCCACCCGGTGTGGTACTGACCCACACAGAGAGCATGAAAGACCCAATTCAATCCCCAGCAACTGATAATCCCACCCGGTGTGGTACTGACCCACACAGAGAGCAGGACGGCCCCAGTTCTCTCCCAGCCTGTGTTAATCCCACCCGGTGTGGTACTGACCCACACAAAAATCAGGAAAGATTCAATTCTATCCCCGGCCTGTGTTAATCCCACCCGGTGTGGTACTGACCCACACAGAGATCAGAAAAGACCCAATTCTGTTCCCAGCCTGTGTTAATCCCCGCCGGTGTGGTACTGACCGACACAGAGAGCGGGATGGGCCCAATTCTCTCCCAGCCTATGTTAATCCCACCCGGTGTGGTACTGACCCACACAAAAATCAGGAAAGATTCAATTCAATCCCCGGTCTTTGTTAATCCCACCTAGTGTGGTACTGACCCACACAGAGAGCAAAAAAGACCCAATTCTATCCCCGGCCATTGTTAATCCCACCCGGTGTGGTACTGACGCACACAAAAATCAGACAAGATTCAATTCCATCCCCAGTCTGTTAATCCCACCCGGTGTGGTACAGAACTACACAGAGAGCAGGAAAGACCCAATTCTATCCCCGGTCTGTGTTAATCCCACCCGGTGTGGTACTGACCCACACAGAGAGCAGGAAAGACCCAATTCTATCCCCGGCCTGTGTTAATCCCACCCGGTGTGGTACTGACCCACACAGAGAGCAGGAAAGACCCAATTCTATCCCCGGCCTGTGTTAATCCCTCCCGGTGTGGTACTGACCCACACAGAGAGCAGGAAAGACCCAATTCTATCCCCGGTCTGTGTTAATCCCACCCGGTGTGGTACTGAACCACACAGAAATCAGGAAAGATTCAATTCTATCCCCCGCCTGTGTTAATTCCACCCGGTGTGGTGCTGTCACACACAGAGAGCAGCAAAGACCCAATTCTATCCCCGGCCTGTGTTAATCCCACCCGGTGTGGTACTGACCCACACAGACAGCAGGATAGACCCAATTATGTCCTTGGACTGTGTTAATGCCAGCCGGTTTGGTACAGACCCACACAGAGAGCAGGAAAGACCCAATTCTATCCCCGGTCTGTGTTAATCCCACCCGGTTTGGTACAGACCCACACAGAGAGCAGGAAAGACCCAATTCTATCCCCGCTCTGT
Source organism: Heterodontus francisci (assembly GCF_036365525.1). Lineage (NCBI taxonomy): Eukaryota > Metazoa > Chordata > Chondrichthyes > Heterodontiformes > Heterodontidae > Heterodontus > Heterodontus francisci. The sequence goes on from NW_027141683.1 coordinate 257,108, forward strand.
ATTAATCCCACCCGGTGTGGTGCTGAACCACACAGAAATCAGGAAATATTCAATTCTATCCCCCGCCTCTGTTATTCCCACCTGGTGTGGTACTGACCCACACAGACAGCAGGATAGACCCAATTCTGTCCTTGGACTGTGTTAATGCCAGCCGGTTTGGTACAGACCCACACAGAGAGCAAGAAAGATGCAATTCTATCCACGGCCTGTGTTAATCCCACCCGGTGTGGTACTGACCCACACAGAGAGCAGGAAAGACCCAATTCTGTCCCCAGCCTGTCTTAATCCCACCCGGTTTGCTACTGACCCACACCGAGAGCAGGAAGGACCCAATTGTATCCCAGGAACGTGTTAATCCCACCCGGTTAAGTACTGACCCACACATAGAGCAGGAAAGACCCAATTCTATCCCCGGCCTATGTTAATCCCACCCAGTGTCGTACTGACCGACACAGAGAGCAGCAAAGACCCAATTGTGTCCCCAGCCTGTGTGAATCCCACCCGGTGTGGTACTGACCCAGACAGAGAGCAGGAAAGACCCAATTCTATCCCCGTTCTGTGTTAATCCCACCCGGTGTTGTACTGACCCACACAGAGAGCAGGAAAGACCCAATTCTATCCCCGTTCTGTGTTAATCCCACCCGGTGTGGTACTGACCCACACAGAGAGCAGGAAAGACCCAATTCTTTCCCCGGCCTGTGTTATTCCCAGCCGGTGTGGTACTGACCCACTCACAAATCAGGAATGATTCAATTCTATCCCCAGGCAGTGTTAATCCCACCTGGTGTGGTACTGACCCACACAGAAATCAGGAAAGATTCATTTCAATCCCCAGGCAGTGTTAATCCCACCCGGTGTGGTACTGACCCACACAGAGAGCAGCAAAGACCCAATTGTGTCCCCAGCCTGTGTGAATCCCACCCGGTGTGGTACTGACCCACACAGAGAGCAGCAAAGACCCAATTCTATCCCCAGCCTGTGTGAATCCCACCCGGTGTGGTACTGACCCACACAGAAATCAGGAAAGATTCAATTCTATCCCCAGTCTGTGTTAATCCCCGCCGGTGTGGTACTGACCAACACAGAGATCAGAAAAGACCCAATTCTGTTCCCGGCCTGTGTTAATCCCACCCGGTGTGGTACTGACCCACACAGAGAGCAGAAAAGACCCAATTCTGTTCCCGGCCTGTGTTAATCCCCGCCGGTGTGGTACTGACCGACGCAGAGAGCAGGATGGGCACAATTCTATCCCTGGCCGTTGTTAATCCCACCCGGTGTGGTACTGACCCACACAAAAATCAGGAAAGATTCAATTCTATCCCCGGTCTTTGTTAATCCCACCCAGTGTGGTACTGACCCACACAGAGAGCAGGAAAGACCCAATTCTATCCCCGGTCTGTGTTAATCCCACCCGGTGTGGTACTGACCCACACAGAGAGCAGGAAAGACCCAATTCTATCCCCGGTCTGTGTTAATCCCACCCGGTGTGGTACTGACCGACACAGAGAGCAGGAAAGATTCAATTCTATCCCCGGTCAGTGTTATTCCCACCCGGTGTGATACTGACCGACACAGAGAGCAGGAAAGACCCAATTCTATCCCCGGTCTGTGTTAATCCCACCCGGTGTGGTACTGACCGACACAGAGAGCAGGAAAGATTCAATTCTATCCCCGGTCAGTGTTATTCCCACCCGGTGTGATACTGACCGACACAGAGAGCAGGAAAGACCCAATTCTATCCCCGGTCTGTGTTAATCTCACCCGGTGTGGTACTGACCCACACAGAGAGCAGGAAAGACCCAATTCTATCCCCGCTCTGTGTTAATCCCACCCGGTGTGGTACTGAACCACACAGAAATCAGGAAAGATTCAATTCTATCCCCCGCCTGTGTTAATCCCACCCGGTGTGGTGCTGTCACACACAGAGAGCAGGAAAGACCCAATTCTATCCCCCGCCTGTGTTAATCCCACCCGGTGTGGTGCTGTCACACACAGAGAGCAGGAAAGACCCAATTCTGTTCCCGGCCTGTGTTAATCCCACCCAGTGTGGTACTGACCGACGCAGAGAGCAGGATGGGCACAATTCTATCCCTGGCCGTTGTTAATCCCACCCGGTGTGGTACTGACCCACACAAAAATCAGGAAAGATTCAATTCTATCCCCGGTCTTTGTTAATCCCACCCAGTGTGGTACTGACCAACACAGAGAGCGGGAAAGACCCAATTCTATCCCCAGTCTGTGTTAATCCCACCCGGTGTGATACTGACCCACACAGACAGCAGGAAAGACACAATTCTATCCCCGGTCTGTGTTAATCCCACCCGGTGTGGTACTGACCCACACAGAGAGCAGGAAAGATTCAATTCTATCCCCCGCCTGTGTTAATCCCACCCGGTGTGGTGCTGTCACACACAGAGAGCAGGAAAGACCCAATTCTATCCCCCGCCTGTGTTAATCCCACCCGGTGTGGTGCTGTCACACACAGAGAGCAGGAAAGACCCAATTCTATCCCCCGCCTGTGTTAATCCCACCCGGTGTGGTGCTGTCACACACAGAGAGCAGGAAAGACCCAATTCTGTCCCCGGCCTGTGTTATTCCCACCCAGTGTGGTACTGACCCACACAGAGAGCAGGAAAGACCCAATTCTGTCCCCGGCCTGTGTTAATCCCTCCAGGTGTGGTACTGACCCACAGAGACAGCAGGATAGTCCCAAATCTGTCCTTGGACTGTGTTAATGCCAGCCGGTTTGGTACAGACACACACAGAGAGCAAGAAAGATGCAATTCTATCCCCAGCCTGTCTTAATCCCACCCGGTGTGGTACTGACCCACACCGAGAGCAGGAAAGACCCAATTCTGTCCCCAGCCTGTCTTAATCCCAGCCGGTGTGGTACTGACCCACACATAGAGCAGGAAAGACCCAATTCTATCCCTGGCCTATGTTAATCCCACCCAGTATCGTACTGACCGACACAGAGAGCAGCAAAGATTCAATTGTGTCCCCAGCCTGTGTTAATCCCACCCGGTGTGGAAGTGACCCACACAGAGAGCAGGGAATACACAATTCTATCCCGGACTGCGTAAATCCCACCCTGTTTGGTACTGACCCACACAGAGAGCAGGAAAGACCCAATTCAATCCCGGCCTGTGTTAATCCCACCCGGTGTGGTACTGAACCGCACAGTGAGCAGGAAAGACCCAATTCTATCCCCAGCCTGTGTTAATCCCACCCGGTGTGGTACTGACCCACACAGAGAGCAGAAAAGACCCAATTCTTTCCCCAGCCTGTGTTAATCCCACCCGGTGTGGTACTGACCCACACAGAGATCAGGAAGGACCCAATTCTCTCCCAGCCTGTGTTAATCCCACCCGGTGTGGTACTGACACACACAGAGAGCAGGAAAGATTCAATTCTTTCCCCAGCCTGTGTTAATCCCACCCGGTGTGGTACTGACCCACACAGAGATCAGGAAGGACCCAATTCTCTCCCAGCCTGTGTTAATCCCACCCGGTGTGGTACTGACACACACAGAGAGCAGGAAAGATTCAATTCTTACCCCAGCCTGTGTTAATCCCTCCCGGTGTGGTACTGAACCACACAGAGAGCAGGAAAGACCCAATTCTATCCCCGGCCTGTGTCAATTCCACCCGGTGTGGTACTGACCCACACAGAGATCAGGATGGACCCAATTCTATCCCAGCCTGTGTTAATCCCACCCGGTGTGGCACTGACCCACACAGAGATCAGGATGGACCCAATTCTATCCACGGTCTGTGTTAATCCCTCCCAGTGTGGTACTGACCCACACAGAGAACAGGATGGACCCAATTCTATCCCGGCCTGTGTTAATCCCCCCCCCCCCCCCGGTGTGGTACTGACCCACACAGAGAACAGGAAAGACCCAATTCTATCCCAGCCTGTGTTAATCCCACCCGGTGTGGCACTGACCCACACAGAGATCAGGATGGACCCAATTCTATCCCAGCCTGTGTCAATTCCACCCGGTGTGGTACTGACCCACACAGAGATCAGGATGGACCCAATTCTATCCCAGCCTGTGTCAATTCCACCCGGTGTGGTACTGACACACACAGAGACCAGGAAAGACCCAATTCTATCCCCGGCCTGTGTTAATTCCACCCGGTGTGGCACTGACCCACACAGAGAACAGGATGGACCCAATTCTATCCCAGCCTGTGTCAATTCCACCCGGTGTGGTACTGACGCACACAGAGAGCAGGATGTACCCAATTCTATCCCCAGCCTGTGTTAATCCCACCCGGTGTGGTACTGTTCCACACAGAGACCAGGAAAGACCCAATTCTATCCACGGCCTGTGTTAATCCCACCCGGTATGATGCTGAACCACACAGAGAGCAGAAAAGACCCAATACTATCCCGGCCTGTGTTAATCCCCCCCGGTGTAGTACTGACACACACAGAGAGCAGGAAAGACCCAATTCTATCCCGGCCTGTGTTAATCCCCCCCGGTGTAGTACTGACACACACAGAGAGCAGGAAAGACCCAATTCTATCCCTACCTGTATTAATCCCACCCGGTGTGGTACTGACCCACACAGAGAGCAGGAAAGACCCAATTCTATCCCCGGCCTGTGTTAATACAACCCGGTGTGGTACTGACCCAAGCACAGAGGGCAGGAAAGACATAATTCTATCCCCTGCCTGTGTAATTCACACCCGGTGTGGTACTGACACACACAGAGAGCAGGATGGACCCAATTCTGTCCCCCGCCTGTTTTATCCCACCCGGTGTGGTTCTGACCCACGCAGAGAGCAGAAAAGACCCAATTCTATCCATGGCCTGTGTTAATCCCACCCGGTGTGGTACTGACCCACATAGGGAGTAGGAAAGACCCAATTCTATCCATGGCCTGTGTTAATCCCACCCGGTGTGGTACTGACCCACATAGGGAGTAGGAAAGACCCAATTCTATCCCCCGCCTGTTTTATCCCACCCGGTGTGGCACTGAACCACACAGTGAGCAGGAAAGACCCAATTCTATCCCGGCCTGTGTTAATCCCACCCGGTGTGGTACTGACACACAAAGAGCGCAGGAAGACCCAATTCTATCCATGGCCTGTGTTAATCACACCCGGTGTGGTACTGACCCACACATAAATCAGGAAAGACCTAATTCTATCAAAGCATTTTTTAATTCCACCCGGTGTGGCACTGACCCACACAGAGAACAGGATGGATCCAATTCTATCCCAGCCTGTGTCAATTCCACCCGGTGTGGCACTGACGCACACAGAGAGCAGGATGTACCCAATTCTATCCCAGCCTGTGTTAATCCCACCCGGTGTGGTACTGTTCCACACAGAGACCAGGAAAGACCCAATTCTATCCACGGCCTGTGTTCATCCCACCCGGTATGATACTGAACCACACAGAGAGCAGAAAAGACCCAATTCTATCCCGGCCTGTGTTAATCCCCCCCCCCCCCCCCCGGTGTGGTACTGACGCACACAGAGAGCAGGATGTACCCAATTCTATCCCAGCCTGTGTTAATCCCACCCGGTGTGGTACTGTTCCACACAGAGACCAGGAAAGACCCAATTCTATCCACGGCCTGCGTTCATCCCACCCGGTATGATACTGAACCACACAGAGAGCAGAAAAGACCCAATTCTATCCCGGCCTGTGTTAATCCCCCCCCCCCCCCCCCGGTGTGGTACTGACACACACAGAGAGCAGGAAAGACCCAATTCTATCCCTACCTGTGTTAATCCCACCTAGTGTGGTACTGACCCACACAGAGAGCAGGAAAGACCCAATTCTATCCCTACCTGTGTTAATCCCACCTAGTGTGGTACTGACCCACACAGAGAGCAGGAAAGACCCAATTCTATCCCTACCTGTGTTAATCCCACCCGGTGTGGCACTGACCCACACAGAGAGCAGGAAAGACCCAATTCTATCCCCGGCCTGTGTAATTCCCACCCGGTGTGGTACTGACCCACACAGAGAGCAGAAAAGACACAATTCTATCCCCAGCCTGTGTTAATCCCACCCGGTGTGGTACTGACCCACACAGAGAGCAGGAAAGACCCAATTCTATCCCCGGCCTGTGTAATTCCCACCCGGTGTGGTACTGACCCACACAGAGAGCAGAAAAGACACAATTCTATCCCCGGCCTGTGCTAATCCCACCCGGTGTGGTACTGACCCACACAGTGAGCAGGAAAGACACAATTCTATCCCCAGCCTGTGTTAATCCCACCCGGTGTGGTACTGACCCACACAGAGAGCAGGAAATACCCAATTCTAACCCGGCCTCTGTTAATCCCTCCCGGTGTGGTACAGAACTACACAGAGATCAGGAAAGACCCAATTCTATCCCCGGCCTCTGTTAATCCCACCCGGTGTGGCACTGACCCACACAGAGATCAGGATGGACCCAATTCTATCCCAGCCTGTGTCAATTCCACCCGGTGTGGTACTGACGCACACAGAGAGCAGGATGTACCCAATTCTATCCCCAGCCTGTGTTAATCCCACCCGGTGTGGTACTGTTCCACACAGAGACCAGGAAAGACCCAATTCTATCCCCGGCCTGTGTTAATCCCACCCGGTGTGGTACTGACCCACACAGAGAGCAGGAAAGATTCAATTCTTTCCCCAGGCTGTGTTAATCCCACCCGGTGTGGCACTGACCCACACAGAGAGCAGGAAAGATTCAATTCTTTCCCCAGGCTGTGTTAATCCCACCCGGTGTGGCACTGACCCACACAGAGAACAGGATGGACCCAATTCTATCCCAGCCTGTGTCAATTCCACCCGGTGTGGTACTGACGCACACAGAGAGCAGGATGTACCCAATTCTATCCCCGGCCTGTGTTAATCCCACCCGGTGTGGCACTGACCCACACAGAGAGCAGGAAAGATTCAATTCTTTCCCCAGGCTGTGTTAATCCCACCCGGTGTGGCACTGACCCACACAGAGAGCAGGAAAGATTCAATTCTTTCCCCAGCCTGTGTCAATTCCACCCGGTGTGGTACTGACGCACACAGAGAGCAGGATGTACCCAATTCTATCCCCAGCCTGTGTTAATCCCACCCGGTGTGGTACTGTTCCACACAGAGACCAGGAAAGACCCAATTCTATCCACGGCCTGTGTTAATCCCACCCGGTATGATGCTGAACCACACAGAGAGCAGAAAAGACCCAATACTATCCCGGCCTGTGTTAATCCCCCCCGGTGTAGTACTGACACACACAGAGAGCAGGAAAGACCCAATTCTATCCCTACCTGTATTAATCCCACCCGGTGTGGTACTGACCCACACAGAGAGCAGGAAAGACCCAATTCTATCCCCGGCCTGTGTTAATACAACCCGGTGTGGTACTGACCCAAGCACAGAGGGCAGGAAAGACATAATTCTATCCCCTGCCTGTGTAATTCACACCCGGTGTGGTACTGACACACACAGAGAGCAGGATGGACCCAATTCTGTCCCCCGCCTGTTTTATCCCACCCGGTGTGGTTCTGACCCATGCAGAGAGCAGAAAAGACCCAATTCTATCCATGGCCTGTGTTAATCCCACCCGGTGTGGTACTGACCCACATAGGGAGTAGGAAAGACCCAATTCTATCCACGGCCTGTGCTAATCACATCCGAAGTGGTACTGACCCACACAGAGAGCAGGAAAGACCCAATTCTATCCCAGCCTGTGTTAATCCCACCCGGTGTGGTACTGACCCATACAGAGAGCAGGAAATGCCAAATTCTATCCCCGGCCTGTGTTAATCGCACCTGGTGTGGCACTGACCCAGGCACAGAGAGCAGAAAAGACCCAATTCTATCCCCGGCCTGTGTTAATCCTTCCCAGTGTGGTACTCACCCACACAGAAATCAGGAAAGACCCAATTCTATCCCCGGCCTGTGTTAATCCCACCTGGTGTGGTACTGACCTACACAGAGAGCAGGAAAGACCCAATTCTCCCCCCAGCCTGTTTTGTTCCCACCCGGTGTGGTACTGACCCACACAGAGAGCATGAAAGCCCCTATTCTATCCCCGGCCTGTGTTAATCCCACCCGGTGTGGTACTGACCCACACAGAGAGCAGGATATACCCAATTCTATCCCCTGCATGTGTTACTCCCACCTGGTTTGGTACTGAAACACACAGAGAGCAGGATGTGCCCAATTCTATTCCTGGTCTGTGTTAAACCCACCCGGTGTGGTACTGACCCACACAGAGAGCAGGATGGACCCAATTCTCTCCCAGCCTGTTTTAATCTCATCCGGTGTGATACTGACCCACACAGAGTGCAGGAACTACCCAATTCTATCCCCGGCCTGTGTTAATCACACCCGAAGTGGTACTGACCCAGGCACAGAGAGCAGGAAAGACCCAATTCTATCCCCGGCCTGTGTTAATCCCACCCGGTGTGTTGCTGACCCACACAGAGAGCAGGAAAGGACCAATTCTATCCCTGATCTGTGTCACTCCCACCCGGAGTGGTAATGACTTCCACAGACACACAGAGAGCAGGAAATGACCATTCTATCCCTGATCTGTGTCATTCCCACATAGTGTGGTACTGACCCCCATATACACACACAGAGCAAGACATTTCTATTTCTCTCCCTGGCCTGTGCGAATCCAACAAGTTGTGTAAATGACCCCCACACACAGAGCAGGAGATTTCCATCTCTCTCCCTCGCCTGTGTTAATCCAACAAGGTGTGTTCCAAGTGCAAGTAACGATCAGCCTCTGCTTTAAATTGCTGATGGTCTATCCCTGATCAGTGTTACTTCCACACAGTGTGGTACTGACCAAACAACCAGAGCAGGAAAGGACTAATTCTCTCCCTCATCTGTGTTAATCCAACATGATGTTTTCCTGAACCATATCAAAGTACAAGTAATGATCAGCCTCTGCTTAAAATTGTTGACCGTCTGTTGGACAAATCAGGTAAGGTTTCAATGGTTTCTGTTTCCACAGACTCAAAGAATCATACAGCACTGAGGAGGCTATTTGGCCCATCGTGTCTGTGCATGCTGTTTGAAGGAGAAATCCAATTTGTCCCTCTCCTCTACACAATTACCACTTCGCTGAAAATCTCCCCTGATACTATTGAATCAATTCTCTTTTTTAAATTTATTATTGAATCTGCTTCACCACTCTTTCAGGCTGTGAATTCCGGTTTATAGTAAATCAATGCATTTTTGTTGGCTCATCACCTTAAAAATGTGTCCTCTGGTTACTGACAGTACTTCCAGTGAAACCAAACTCTCTGTCTTTGCTCCATCAAATATTGTTCAAGATTTTGCATATCTCTATTCAATCTCCATTTAACATTCCTGCTCTAAAGAAAACAATTACAGTTTGCAGTCAAGGGACAAAAGACAGAGGGGAGGGGGTAGAATTCAGCTCGGACTCTGACACCATCACCACCATATTCCCGTCCTCCGAGGCACAGACCATCTAGACTTGGATAGATATCACCGTCCCTTCATCATCACTGGGTTGATAGCCTGAAATCCTTTATGTAACAGTATTGTGGGAACACCTTCACCACATGGACTGCAGTGGTTCAGGATGAAGGCCCATCATTTTCTCATGGTAACCAGGGATGGGGAAGTAATGCCGACCTTGTCAGTACCACCCATATCCTGGGAACAAATAGACAGGAAATAAAATAGGAACAAAATCAATGTGTTTGTAACTGACTGATTGAAGTGATCAAAGAGAGAGACGTCATAAATCAATAAGTAAATTGTCAACACAATTCACCACACCTGCAACTTGTGTTTGCCTTTCTTCTGTTATCTGTGTGAGGATACAAGTAACAATGAGCTGCTGGCTCAAGAACTGCTGGACATCAATTGTACACACGAAATAAGGACTCAATGGATTCTGTTACCATAGAATCGGAGAATCACAAAGCATGGAAGCAGTCCATTGTCCCATCGTACCTGTGCCATCTTTGAAAGAGCTTTTTATTTTACCCCTCTTTCCTCCTCTTTTCCCAAAGTCCTGCAAATCCCCCTCTGCAGCATTTATCCAGTTCCCTTTTGAAACTTGCTCTTGAATCTGCTTCCAGCACAACTTCAGACCGTGTATTCCAGATTAAAGCAACTCACTGTATAAAAATGTTTTCCTTATGGCACCTCTGCATCTTTTGCCAAGTATTTTGAGTATTGTTATTGGTCCTTTTCCCAAAGGAAACAGTTTATCTTACTCTGTCAAAACTGCACATAATTGTGATCTGCTCTATTAAATTTCCCCTTTACCTGATCTGCTCTATTTCCTGTTTCTGTCGTTTCCACATGTACCTGAACTTCCTCATTCCTGAACCATTCCAGTAAATCTCCTCTGCACCTTCTCCAAGATTCTGACATCCTTTCTAATAAGTAATGCTCAGAATTGGACACAATTCCTGAACTGAGACCTAACCAGTGATTTTTAAAGTTTTAGTTAGCTTCCTTGCATTTCCACGCAATGCCTCTTTTAATAAAGTTCGATATCCCGGATGTGTTTTTAATAATTTTATCAACTTGTCCAGCTACATTCAAAGACATCTGTTCATGCACCCAATTTAAAATTGCCCCATTTCATTTCCATTGCCTCACCTCATTCTTCCTCCCTTCACTCATGTCTGCAGTAAATGTCATGTGCCTCATTACCTCATGTCATCTCTCTTCCTGAATCCCTCTGATATCATCCTTATTTTTTTACATTTCCGAGTTTCTGTCACCTGAGAACATTGAAATTATGCCTTTTATAGATAAGTAAATGTCACACACAAACACAGTACACAGATATATGTTTATGTATGTTTTTATAAAAGAACAATGGCCTGAATACTGACCATTGGGGAGCATCACTGTATAATCCCCTCCACTGTCTGAGCAACAATAGATCACCAATTCCCTCTGTATTCTATCCCTTAGCCAATGTCATATCCACACTGTCACTGCCTCTTGAATCCATGAGGTTCAGACTTCCTAACAAATCTATTAAATGGCATTTGATTCCACGACTTTTGATTGTTCATATACAAAGTAGCAACCATGCTATCCGCAGCAACACTCTCCATTACTTCATCAAAGAATATGATCAAGATAGTCAGACATGATTTGCCACTAACATATCTGGTGGACCTTCTTGTCATTTATAAACTCATGCTATTCAAACCACAATTATCTTGTCCCAGATTAGAGACTCTAAATGTTTCCCCAACATTTCAGTGAGGTGAGACTGATGGGTCAGTAGTTCCAGTGTGTAGCCTATCACTACTGTTTGGAACAGGGTGTAGAATTTTGAAAACCTCCAGTCCTCTGTCATCACTCCGATATCCAAGGAGGATTGGATGATTCTGGCCAGTAGCTCCGCTACTTCCAACATTTCTTCCCGCAGCAACCCTCAAACATCCCGTCCAGACCGGATAAATGTTTATTGCGGTACAGAAAATGTTGGATTGAAAGGGGTTAACTGAACCTGTTTGTTCAGTGACTGTAATTAATGTCAGTCTCCATGGACTCTAATTGTATCACTGGAGGGTATCCTTCTTCTTAATAAGAGACTCCTTTCAATGTGTTATATTCAGTGGGTTGGCTGGAGCATCACCCCTGGCACTAACAGGGATCAGCGGCTCCAGATAGAGGGAGAGGATAAATCAGAATCTGAGAACAATAGATTGGAATGTTACAACAATGGGTCAGAATCTGAGAACAATAGATTGGAATGTTACAACAATGGGTCAGAATCTGAGAACCATAGATTGGAATGTTACGACAATGAGAAGGAGTTTTTCCTGGGAGCTTGATTATCTTTATACTAACTATGATTGGCTATCGTTAAATTGGCGGATCTATTACGCACTTCTTTTTATTCAACACATTTACTATCCTATCCTCGCTGTTGTTGGTGTCCCTGGTAAGTTTCTCTATCCAGTTATTAATTCAACAAATTGTTGAACAAATGTTGGAACACATTACTGTTCTCCTCATTTACAGTGCTTACTTGCTGCTACTGTTATTCCTGTTAAGTCTCTGCATCTGGCTGCTAACTCTACAAGCCATTGTTAACAGTAATACTATTTTTGTAATATACTCTTGCAATGTACTCTGTCATCTTTGCTGCTGTTGGTTTCCTGGTAGATCCCTACGTATAGTTATGAGATCTGTAATCCTTGATTCATTATATCAATAAACCACATTTCACTGATATACTGTTCTTCTCATTTAAGTTTCATGTAGACTAAAGTCAGTGTCTTCGAACCCCATCACAAACATCATTTCCTATCTACTGACTCCATCCGCCAGCAAGGTCAGTGTCTGAGGGTGAACCAGGCTGTTTACAACCTCGGCGATCCTTTTAACCCTCAGCTGAGTTTCAACACCATATCCTCTCCAGTACCAATCCTTTAACCTCCCAGCTCCCTAATATCACCTGGTTCCAGCTCTGTCTAAGCCCACATGCTGCATAAACCCTCATTCATAACTTTGTTAAATTTGACTCCCAATGCTTCCCTGCCCACCCTCCCAGTCAAAAACCTTCATAAACTACATCCCAACCAGAAATATGCTGCCTGTATCCTAACTCACACCAAACCTCGATCACCCATGACCCCTGTGCTCACTGATCTACATTGGCTCCCGCTCTGGCAGCACCCTAATTTTAGAATATTCTCATTCTTGTGTTTGAATCTCTCTATGGCCTCACCCGTCCAATTAGTCCCATTCACCTCCTTATTTCACATATTCCTACAACGTATTCACCTTTAAGCATTTATTCAATTCTCTATTTAAAGTGAAATATTTCCCCTCTGTATTGTTCCCTGGCTGTCGTTTGGGCTCTGTAGAGATGTCGGTGCAACAAACCCAGAAACAATAAAATGATGTGAGATGCACCGCTAGCCACTTCTGCCATGCCCCGTGCTGTGCTCCATGCTGGACAGGGCGTTGGGCAGCTTTGATTCACGCCTATGAAACTTGGTCTGTGCATGTCCACTGACCACCTGTGTTAGTCTCTCTCAGCTGAACATACATTCAGCAGCACGAGGAACCCCCTCTAGTGTTATTTAAAAGGACCAGGCATCCAACTTACAGGTGAGGGGATTTTGACTTACTTCTGCTATTGTAAAGTTAGTGGAGGTTCTGTGGATGGTTTTCTGGAGGTTGTGTTGTGAGCTGCTGCAGAGACTCAGGGAGGGCAGAGGATTTGGTGACCCACATCTGGACGAGGTATGGGGACTGTAGTTACAGTGTCTCTGGCTCTGTAACATGACCAGCAGATGGAACAGAGGCTGCAGAGAGGGGAAGCTCTGTAAAGAGGGAGGAGTAGGGGGCTCTGCCCTACTCACCCCGGGTTTCCCAAGAGCACTTTCCTACCTACACCTAACCCAGGAGCAGTGTGTGAGGTGACTTTGATTCAATAAGGAGGTGGTCACAGAGCTGTGTCACCTGCTGTAACATGACCTGGAGCCTCACACCAGCGTTCGGACGGAGCCTTCAGTGGCTGTTAAGGTCACAGTTTCATTGAACTTCTACGTATCTGGATTTTTCCAGGCACAAGCGGGTAACGTATCCATTATCTCTCTCTATGTTGTCCATTGATGCTGGGTGACGGAGGTCACCTATGTCGAGTGAGGTGAGTACATAACTTTATCCCTCAGCAGGGAGAACCAGGATGAGAAATCCCCTGGCTTTGTCGGGATGGTGGGATTCCTGATGGTGTAGGTGATTCAGCGGGGTCCCCATATCAATGGGGAGATGTACAGGAACTGGAAAGAACTCCATTGATTGACAAGAGAGTCTGTGGCTACTCAGAGCAGGCAGGAAAATATAGTTAAGAATACCATCGGACCAGGGATGATCTTATTAAATAGTGCAGCTCTCCTGGGGGCCGAATGGCCCACTTCTGCTCCTTTGTTAAAGAATATTTTATTCTTATTAATGTACAGATAGTGTGTGACCATGCCCAGTATATCATGTTGATGAATGCCTTCTTTCCAGGCAGCAGCCACCATACCTTCAATCTGAAACAGTCGGCCATTGCCACTGTCATCGGATCTTCATGGCTCCTGAGAGGAGAAGGCTACCTCCTCCATCAATGGCTCATTACCTCTAAACACCACACACTCTCCTCCTCCCACACCCCAACTACAAATCATCCACATGAAAATCACCCGAATATAACGTGAGCAATGGAGTCACCAGGAACATGGTGGAACAGACCATCAGTGTAATGAAACAATGCTTGTGATGTCTGAACAGCTCGGGGGGAGCCCTCCAGTACACACTGGAGCAGGTGTCCAAGTTCATGGTGTTCTGCTGCACCCTTCATATCATCACCATCATGAGGACACAGGCATTGGCAGCAGGAATCCGGAGGCTACCTCACGAGGAGGAGGAGGCAGAGAGGATATTTCCTGGATGCCTTCGACCCGGATAGGCTGTCGGGGAATCCCAGCTATAATTACGGTTCCCATAGGACAACCTCCCTTTCCCAACATGGATGCCCATTCTCCACCATTACATTCATCTGAGACGCCCCATCACAGTGTCCCCTTGGTAATTATCCTGTTAAAAAAACACCACCAAAACATTTTCATTAACATCTTTATCCAACAACACATCCAATTGTACAAACAATACTGAACTATTCACCCTTGTTTATTTCCTTAGTCCCTGACTTGTGGATGCCCTCAACCTGCCTAGTGCTCCTACACAGTGTTTCCCCAGTGATTGCAGCATGGCTGGTGGAAAGTTGCTGACTTTCACTGAGGAGACTGCAGATGACCTTGCAGGACGTCCTCGAGCAGCTCTGGGGTTTGAGGACTCGGATTCAGACTGCAACACCTCGACATGGGCAGCAGCAGCCTGGGCAGGCTGATGGGTAATAGAATCATAGAAAACCTACGGCAAGAAGGAGGCCATTCAGCCCCTCTGCTTGTGCTCGCTGAAAAATCGAACAGTTCAATCTAATCCCACTTTGCAGCATTTGTTCCGTATCCCTGCAGATTATTGTACCTGAGGTGCATATCCAGACTGCCTTTGAATGGTTTGAGGGTTTCTGCTTCTGCTACACTTTCAGGCAGTGTGTTCCAAGACCTACAGCACCCACTGGGTAAAAAGGTCTTCTCTCATTTCCCCTTTGTTATTTCTACCAATCACATTAAGTCTATGCTCCCTCCTCACTGATCTCTCTGCTAAGGTGAATAGACCCTTCACCTCCACTCTATCCAGGCCCCTCACAATCTTGTACATTTCAATCAGATCTCCCCTCAGCCTTCTCTGTTCCAAGGAGAACAACCACAGCCTTTCCAATCTATCCTCGTAGCTGCATTTTTTCCAGTCCTGGCAACATCCTCGTAAATCTCCTCTGTACCCTCTCTAGTGCAATTACATCCTTTCTGTAATGAGGTGAGCAGAACTGCACACAGTACTCAAGTAGAGGCAAAACCAATGATTTATACAGTTCCAGCATAACCTCCCTGCTCTTGTACTCTATACCTCGGCTAATAAAGGAAAAGATTCCATATGTCTTCTTAACCACCTTAACGACCTGTCCAGCTTCCTTTCGGGATCTGTGGACATTGACTCCATGGTCGCTCGCTTCCTCTAAACTTCTCAGTATTTTCCCATTAATCGTGTATTCCTTTGCCTTGTTTGACCTCCCCAAATGAATCACCTCATATTTCTCCGGGTTTGAATTCGATTTGACCCTTTTCTGCCCGTCTGGCTAGACTATCAATATCTTCCTGCAGCTTACAGATATCCTCCTCGCTATCTACCACGTGGCCAATCTTTGTGTCGTCTGCAAACGTCTTTATCATGTCACCTGCATTTACATCCAAATCGTTAATATGTATTGCAAAAAACAGGGGACCCAGGACTGAGCCCTGTGGAATGCAACCGGAAACAGTCCTCAAATCGCTAAAACACCCATCAACAATTATCCTTTGTTTCACCTCTTCTACCCCTCTCAATATCACCATGTTTTTGTCTGCTCCCTCACTTTGTTTTCTCTCTCCAAATACATTACCTCACACATCTCTGGATTGAATCCCATTTGCCACTTTTCCGTCCACTCAACCAAACATTAATATCTTTCTGGAGTCTCAGGCTAACCTCTTCACTATCAACTCCACGGCCAATTTGTGTGTCACCAGCAAATTTTGAAATCCTGTCTCCCACATTTAAGTCCAAATCATTAATATACACATCAAACAGGAAGAGAGCCTGCACTGAGCCCTGTGAAACGCCACTGGAAACAACTTTTCACTCACAAAAACATGTGTTGACTATTACCCTTTGTAACCTGTCACTGAGCCAATTTTGGATCCAAACTGCCACATTCCCCTGTAGCCCATGGACATTCCTTTTACTGACCAGTCTGCCATCTGGGGCCTTGTAAAATGCCTTACTAAAATCCATGTAGACCACCTCCATTGCATTACCCTCATCAATCCTCCTTACTTCCTCAGAAAACTCAATTAAGTTAGTAAGACAAGATCTCCCCTTAACAAATCCATGCTGACTGTCTCTGATTAATCTGTGCCTTTCTAAGTGACTGCTTATTCTATCCCACAGAATTGATTCTAATAATATACCCACCAGCGAGGTCAGACTGACAAGCTTTTAATTATTTGGCCTATCCCTGGCACCCTTTTTAAATAACGGTACAACGTTTACAGACCTCCAAACCTCTGGTACCTCTCCTGTATCAAGTGAGGATTTGAAGATTATCCAACGAGCGTGTTATTTCCTCCCTGGCTCCTCTTAACAGCTGGGATACAACAATCCTTCCAGCCCTGGTGATTTATTCACTCTCAATGATGTCAGACCCTCTAGTACTTCCTCTCTCATTATGCTTATCATATCTAATATTTCACCTCCTCTCTAACTACAATGTCAGCATTATCCCTCTCCCTTGTGAAGACAGAGACAAAAAACTCATTAAGGACCCTACCCACATCTTCTGCATCCACGCATAAATTACTTTGTACATCTCTGACATGCCCTCCCCTTTCCTTAGTTATCCTCTTGTTCTTAATGTACTGAAAACACATCTTTGGGTTTTCCTTGATTTAACGTGTCAATATTTTTTTCATGTCCTCACTTTGCTTTTCTAATTTCCTTTTTTACTTCACCCCTACACTTTCTATACACCTCTTGGCTATCTAAAGTATTATTTGTTTGTGACTGTCATAAGCTTTTTTCTTCTGATTTATCTTACTCTGTATGTTTCTAGATAATCGGGGGCTCTAGATTTGGCTGTGAAAGAAAATTCTACTCATTTTGCCTTTGGTTCTTTGCCAATTACCTTGAATTTGCTGTAATAAGGCTGTGAGCACAGTCCTAGTAACTACAGACCAGTTTGTTTCACATCAGTGGTGGGTAATGTTTTACAAACAAGAATTAAAGAAGAAATGGACAGAAACTCGGAGAGTTTTCAGTTAATGAAGGATACAAAGCACGTATTTGTAGGAACATAGGATCAGTAGTAGACCATTCAGCCCGCCGAGGCTGCTCTGTCATTGAGTTAGTTCATGGTTGATCATGTACTTCAACGCCACTTTCCTGCTCTATCCCCGTATCCCTTGATGTCAGTTGTCTCCCGAAATCCATTGATTTCAGTCTTGAACATGCTCAGTGTTGATCTCCCACACCCTCTGTGGTAGTGAATTCCAAAGATTTAACACCCTCTGAGTGAAGAAATTCTTCTCACTCTCAGTCTTAAATTGCCTATTGCTTATTCTGAGATTATGTCCCCTGGTTCTAGACTCACCAGCCAGGGGAAACGCCCTATAAGAACTTTGTATGTGATCAACTCTCATTCCTTGAAACTCAAGAGAGTTCAGGCCACGTTTTCTCAACCTCTCCTCATACGACAATACCGCTGTCCCAGGGATTAGTCTGCTGAACCTGCATTGCACTCCCTCTACTGTAAGCATGCCCTTCTTTTGATAGGGACACCGAACTGTAAACAAAACTCCAAGTGCAGTCTCACCAAGTCTGTATACAATTGAATCAATACATCTTTATGCCTGTACTCAAATCCCCTTGTGATGGAGGCCAACATACCATTTTCCTTCTTCATTAATTGTTGCACCTGCATACTAGCTTTTAGTTACTCATGAACTTCCCAACCTCTTACGATTTGAGAAATATTCTGTCTTTCTGTTTTTTTTTACCAGAGTGGATCATTTGACACTTATTCACATTATATTCCATCGACCATGTTCTTGCCCATTCACTTAGCCTGTCCAAATCTGCTTGAAGCTTCCTTGCATCCTCCTGACAACTTACAGTCCCAGCTAGTTTTGTGTCATCGGCAAATTTGTAAATATTACATTTAGGCCCCACGTCCAATATAGATTGTGAACAGCTGTGGTCCGAGTGCAGATCCTTGTGGTACCCCACTAGTAAGAGCCTGCTATCCTGAGAATGACGGCTTTATTCCAACTCTCTCTCTTCTGTCTGTTAACCAATTGTCAATCCATACCAGTATATTACCCCCCAATCCCATGTTCTCTAATTTTATTTACTAACCTCCTGTGTGTGACCTTATCAAAAACCTTCTGTAAATCCAAATAACCTACATCCACTGCTTCTCCATTATCTTCTTTTTTGGCCTCTTTGTCTCGAGAGACAATGGGTTAGCGCCTGGAGGTGGTCAGTGGTTTGTGAAGCAGCGCCTGGAGTGGCAATAAAGGCCAATATTAGAGTGACAGGCTCTTCCACAGTCGCTGCAGATAAAATTGGTTGTCGGGGCTGTTACGCTTCTGTCTTTTTTCCTGCCCACTGCCAAGTCTCTTCGACTCGCCACACATTAGCCCCGCCTTTATGGCTGCCCACCAGCTCTTGCGATCACTGGCAACTGACTCCCATGAGTTGTGATCAATGTCACAGGACTTCAAGTCTTTAAAGCGGAGACATGGACGGCCAGTGGGTCTGATACCAGTGGCGAGCTCACTGTACAATGTGTCCTTGGGGAACTTGCCATCTTTGATGCGGCTCACATGGCCAGGGAGAATGTTGTCACTGAGATCGCCCTCAGTGCAGCCCAGCCTCTGCCAGTCATGGATGAGCTGGACGTACAGCCAACAAAATCGAACTCAGTGATGCCATTAATTCTCTAGCCAGCGGAAAAGCCCCTGGGAAGGACGGCATTGCCCCTGAAATAATCAAGAGTGCCAAGCCTGCTATACTCTCAGCACTTTATGAACTGCTTTGCCTGTGCTGGGATGAGGAAGCAGTACCTCAGGACATGTGTGATGCCAATATCATCACCCTCTATATAACAAAGGTGACCGTGGTGACTGCAACAACTACAGTAGAATCTCGCTGCTCAGCATAGTGGGGAAAGTCTTCGATCGAGTCGCTTTAAACTGGCTCCATTATCTATGCTCAAAGTAAATCCTCGAAAACTTCAAAAGGTTTGTCACATATGATGTCCCTTTCATAAATCCATGTTGACTCTGTCAATTTTACCATTATTTTCTAAGTGTCCAGTTATCACACCCTTCACAGTAGATTCAATTTTTTTCCCCTACGACTGACGGACAGAGCAGTGAGGTGATGCATTGTGGGAGGACTAACATGTCAAGGGAATATACAATGGATGGTAGGAACCTAGGAAGTACAGAGAGTCAGAGGGACCTTGGTGTACTTGTCCATAGATCACTGAAGGCAGCAGCACAGGTAGATAAGGTGGTTAGGAAGGCATATGGGATACTTGCCTTCAGTGGCTGAGGAATAGAATGTAAGAGCAGGTCGGTTATGATGAAGCTGTATAAAACCCTACTTAGACCACCGCTGGAGTACTGTGTCCAGTTCTGGTCACCACACTACAGGAAGGATGTGATTGCGCTGGAGAGGGTGGAGAGAATATTCACCAGGATGTTGCTTGGGCTGGAGAATGTCAGCTACGAAGAGAGCCTGGATAGGCTCGGGTTGTTTTCCTTAGAGCAGAGAAGGCTGTGGGGGCGGGGGGTGGGGGGGGGGGTTGGGAGGTAGATGCTTGAGGTATACAAAATTATGAGGGGCATTGATAGGTTGGATAGGAAGAACCTTTTCATCCCTTAGCAGAAGGGTCAATAACCAGGGGACATAAATTTAAGGTAAGGCGTAGGAGGTTTAGAGGGGATTTGAGGAACAACTTTTTCACTCAGAAGGCAGTTGGAATCTGGAACGCACTGCCTGAAGAGGTGATAGAGAGAGGAACACTCACAACATTTAAGAAGTGTTTATATTAGCACTTGAAACGCCATAGGAGACAAGGCTACTGGACAAGTGCTGGAAATGGGATTAGATTAGTTAGGTGCCTGATGGCCACACGGACACAATGGTCCAAAAGGCCTATTTCTGTGCTGTACAATTCTGTGAATCTGAGACACTGTGATGTCAAACTAACAGGTCTGTAGTTCTCATATTTCCCTCTCCCACGCTTCTTAAATAGTAGGGTTGCATTTGCTACTTTCCAGTCTCAGGAATCCTTCCATAATCTGTAGAATTTTGAAAGATACCCACCTTAGCATCCACCATCTCGATAGCCACCTCCTTCAACACTCTGGGATGTAGCTCATCTGGTCCAGGGGATTTATCTGGCATCCTAATAAACCACTTCATTTGATCTAATGCAATCTTTAAATTCTTTTGTTAGCCACAGTTGATTCAACTTTCCCATTGGTTGCTTGTGCCTCAGAGGAATATCTATCTGTTGTCGACCATGTAGTATTTTTAACTACAAGCCATTGCCTGTCTACTGTCAAATCTGTTTAGTGTATTTTCCCAATCCACAACAGCCAACTTGTCCCTCATACTTTCATAGTTTCCCTTGTTCAGATTTAAGACCCGAGTTTCAAAATTATCACATTCAAACTTAATGTGAGATTCTGCCGGATTATGGTCATTAATTCTCAAAGGCTCCTTGACAGCAAAGCTTTTCATTAGCCTTTTCGCATTGCATAATAGTAAATCTATAATCGCCCGATCTAGAATTGTTCCTTCAACGTACTGCTCCAGAAACACATTTCGTACACACTCCAGTAAAGGCAGATCGTATTTGACTACCCTAATTAAATTTTTGATGACGTAACAAAGAAGGTTGATGAAGGGTCTGCCATGGATGCTATTTATATGGATTTTAACAAAGCATTTGATATGGTTCCACATAAAAGGCTTGTTAAATTGCTCATGGAGTAAGAGGGTCATTGTCAAAATTAAATTAAAACTGGCTTAAGGACAGAAAATAGTGAGTCGTAGTAAATGATTGTTTTGAAGATTGGAGGAAGCTCGACCGTGGTGTTCCCCAAGGGTCAGTGCTAGGACCACTGTTTTTGTTTTTTGATATGAATATATGATTTGAATATTGAAATATAGAGCAACATTTCAAAATTTGCTGATGATACCAAACTTGGAGACGGGGCAAAAAGTGAGGTTGATACCAATCAACTGCAACGGGAAATAGATAGGCGAGCAGAATGGGCAGATAGGAGGCAAATGGAATTTAATACAGACAAGTGTGAGGTAATGCATTTTATCATCAGTAACAGGGAGAGGCAATATACACTTAATGGCACAGTTCTAAAGTGTATGCAAGGACGAAAGGACATGCGGTTCATGTACATAGATGCTTGAAGGTGGCAGGACATATTGAGAGAGTCGTTAGTAAAGCATATGGGATCTTGGGCTTCATACATAGAGGTAGTGAACACAGAAGAAGGAAAGTTATGCTGAACCTTTATAAAGCTCTGGTTAAGCCCCAACTGGAGTACTGCATTTAGTTCTGTTCAACACACTTTAGGAATGATCTGAGGGTCCTTGACAGGGTGTAGAGGAGATTTACCAGAATGGTTCCAGGGATGGAGGATTTTAGCTGCAAGGTTAGTCTGGAAAAGCTGGGATTGTTTCCCTTGTAGTAAAGGAGATTGTGGGGAGATTTGATAGAGGTATACAAGATGATGACATGTTTGGATAAGGTAGACAGGAAAAGATGTTCCCATTAGTTAATGGTACAAGGACTAGAGTTAAGGTTGTGGGCAGCGATACAGGGGGATGTGAGGAACAACATTTTCACACAACGAGTGGGAATGGCCTGGAAATCACTGCCTACGAGGGTGGTGGAAGCAGAGATGGTGAATGATTTCAAAAGGTTATTGGATGGACACTTGAGGGAAATAAACTTGCAGGAATATGGAGACAGAGCTGGGGTAAGAGACTGACCGGGTTTATCTACAAAGAGCCGAATGGCCTCATTCTGTGCTGAAAAGACTACGACTCCATGTCTCTCTGACAGGTGAATACTATTACTACTGCTTTCCTATACTGGGAAAGTTTATAATGGACTGGGCAGTATCACCCTGTTGAACCCCATAATGTAAGTGAAATGTTTGATGTCCCAGAATGTGGTTAACAAATGTCCTTCACAAACAGAGTAAATCAGTTCAGACCCACTCACCATTCTGGATCATTCACAATGGGGAGTAGTTTCTCCTGGTTTTCTCTACATAGGACAGCAGCCAGGCTTTTAACTGTGTCCCCAAACTCCATGTGGAAAGTCTTGTCAGGGCTAGGTGAGAT
The DNA here is from genome assembly GCF_036365525.1 of Heterodontus francisci. Taxonomy (NCBI): domain Eukaryota; kingdom Metazoa; phylum Chordata; class Chondrichthyes; order Heterodontiformes; family Heterodontidae; genus Heterodontus; species Heterodontus francisci. The sequence continues at coordinate 279,675 of NW_027141683.1, forward strand.
AAGACACGTTGCCTGGGCGACAGCTTTCTTCAGTTGTATTACTGCTTCTGTGCTCTCTTCAGTCCAATCAGCTTAAACCTGGTCATCATCACCATTAGTTAGTTCATAAAGAGGAGTCACGGTCTCTGGAAATCGGGGGATGAGGGTCCACTGATACCCACCATCCTGAGGAAAGGACACAGGGCAGTCTTTGAGCTGGACATGGATACACACTGGATGAGGGTCCACTGATACCCCACAAGCCTGAGGAAAGGACACCGGGCAGTCTTTGAGCTGGACAGGGGTAGACACTGGATGAGGGTCCACTGATACCCCACCAGCCTGAGGCAGGACACCGGGCAGTCTTTGTGGTGGACAGGTATAGACACTGGATGGTCTCGACCTGATGTTGGTCTGGGCTGATGCTGGATGATCCAATCTGGACACCTGGAGAGGTGACACGATTTTGCACCAGCTGGGCCTTACGTGGATGGTCTTTTATTCCAGCTCCCAAAGTAACTGCAGTAGTTCCTGTAAAAGGGTTAAATGTGTGGACACGGTCTGTGGTGATGAAGAGGAGATCATCGATATATTGCAGCGAGCAGAAAGGCTGCGAAAAGCTCATAAGGGGCCCGGCCATTGGTTTGTGGAGAATAGTGGGGTTATTGTGGAACCCCTTGTGACAGACATGTCCAGGGGTATCTCTGGTCCTCAGAAGTGAATGTGAATTTAATTTGTTTCTCTAGTTTTACTGGGATACTCCAATAACCATTTGAGATATCCAGGGTGGTGAAGACAGCCCTGCCGCTGGGAATCCGGGAGAGTAGGGTGGGTGTCTCTCAGACAACTGGGTTCACACAGGGGTGACTGAGTTGTGTTTGTGATGGTCAATAGTCATCAGCTGCCATCCGGTTTTCTAACCGATCAAATCGGGCAGTTAGTAATGAATGTATCTTTGTGAATTACACCCTGGTATAACAATAACCTGATGATGTCTGGAATATATGATATAATCTCAGCTCGGTATGAATACTGCTTCATGGAGCATGCAATGGTCAGTCAATTTCTTCAGGACTGCTCATGTTTCCACAGTCATTTTTATGGGTTGTGAATACACTCAGCACCGACTCGATAATCGCCTGTACCTCAGGGTGATCAGAGGTGTCTGGTTCACACTCCTCTGATATTTTAATCATGAATGTTGAGGGTACACTGGACACCAGAGCAGGGGTATGTTTTATGGTTCGACAATATACAAATATAGAGATAATCAATTACTGCTGATAACCTTTGAGCACATTACTGCCCAGTAGTCCCTGTCCATTATGCAGGGTCATAGAAAATGGAGGCAAGACTTTGACATGAAATCTGTTCCCTCTCCTACACCACTGTAAGGTCTGATCTAGGGTCATAGATTAACAAAAAGGAGGTCGAAGTATCACCTTTTATTGAGGAGTGTCAGTTCAAATACTGCACCAAATCAGAATAGACATAGTCGACATACGAACTGTGACAGGTGAGATAGGCTTTATGGCTATGGAACAGATGTTAAAAGCTATTATTGAAGACGTTATAGCAGGACACAGAGAAAAATACAAGGTGATCAGGCAAAGTCAACATGGTTTTGTGAAAGGGAATTAATGTTTCACTGATTTTCTGACGTTCTTTGAGAAAGTAACATGTGCTGTGGATAAATGGGAACCGTTGGATGTAACGCACTTAGATTTCCAGAAGGCACTTGATAAGGTGTCACATCAATGGCCATTGCAGAAACTAAAAGCTAATGGTGTAGGGGTAACATATTGGCATGGATAGAAGATTGGCCTAGCTAACAGGAAACAGAGAGTAGGCAAAATGGGTCATTTTCGGCTTGGCAATATTTGATGACTATTTTTTATTCATTCACGGGATGTGGGCGTCGCTGGCCAGGCCAGCATTTATTGCCCATTCCTAATTGGCCTTGAGAAGATGGTGGTGAGCTGCATTCTTGAACCACTGCAGTCCATCTAGGGTAGGTACACCCACAGTGCTGTTAAGAAGGGAGTTCCAGGATTTTGACCCAGCGACAGTGAAGGAACGGCCATATAGTTCCAAGTCAGGATGTTGTGTGACTTGGAGGGGAACTTGCAGGTGGTGCTGTTCCCATGTATTTGCTGCCCTTGTCCTCATAGTTGGTAGAGGTCGCGGGCTTGGAAGGTGCTGTCTCAGGAGCCTTGGTGCATTGCTGCAGTGCATCTTGTAGATGGTACACACTGCTGTCACTGTGCGTCGGTGGTGGAGGGAGTGAATGTTTGTAGATCGGGTGCCAATTAAGCGGGCTGCTTTATCCTGGATGGTGTCGAGCTTCTTGAGTGTTGTTGGAGCTGCACCCATCCAGGCAAGTGGAGAGTTTTCCATCACACTCCTGACTTGTGCCTTGTAGATGGTGGACAGGATTCGGGGAGTCAGGAGGTGAGTTACTCGCGTCAGGATTCCTAGCCTCTGACCTGCTCTTGTAGCCACGGTATTTAGATGGCTACTCCAGTTCAGTTTCTGGTCAATGGTAGCCCCTAAGATGCTGATAGTGGGGGGATTCAGAGATGGTAATGCCGTTGAATGTCAAGGGGAGATGATTAGATTCTCTCTTGTTGGAGATGGTCATTGTTTGGCACTTGTGTGGCGCGAATGTTACTTGCCACTTATCAGCCCAAGCCTGGATATTGTCCAGGTCTTGCTGCATTTCTACACGGACTGCTTCAGTATCTCAGAAGTCACGAATGGTGCTGAACATTTTGCAACCATCAGCGAACAACCCCACTTCTGACCGTATGGTTGAAGGATGGTCATAGATGAAGCAGCTGAAGATGGTTGGGCCTAGGACACTACCCTGAGGAACCCCTGCAGTGATGTCCGGGAGCTCAGATGATTGACCTCCAACAACCACAACCATCTTCCTTTGTGCTAGGTATGACTCCAGCCAGCGGAGGGTTTTCCCCTTGATTCCCATTGACCTCTGTTTTGCTAGGGCTCCTTGATGCCATACTCGGTCAAATGCTGCCTTGATATCAAGGGCAGTCACTCTCACCTCACCCCTTGAGTTCAGCTCTTTTGTCCATGTTTGAACCAAGGCTGTAATGAGGTCAGGAGCTGAGTGGCCCTGGCGGAACCCAAACTGAGCGTCACTAAGTAGGTATTGCTGAGAAGTGCCGCATGATGGCACTGTTGACGACAACTTCCATCACTTTACTGATGATCGAGAGTAGGCTGATGGGGCGGTAATTGGCCGGGTTGGACTTGTCCTGCTTTTTGTGTACAGGACATACCTGGGCAATTTTCCACATTGCAGGGTAAAGGCCAGTGTTGTAGCTGTACTGGAACCGCTTGGCTAGGGTGCGGCAAGTTCTGGAGCACAGGTCTTCAGTACTATTGCCGGAATACTTTCAGGGCCCATAGCCTTTGCAGTATCCAGTGCCTTCAGTCGTTTCTTTATATCACGTGGAGTGAATCAAATTGGCTGAAGTCTGGCATCTGTGATGCTGGGGACTTCTGGAGGAGGCCGAGATGGTTCATCTACTCGGCACTTCTGGCTGAAGATTATTGCAAATGCTTCAGCCTTATCTTTCGCCCTGATGTGTTGGGCTCCACCATCATTGAGGATGGGGATATTTGTGGAGCCACCTCCTCCAGTTAGTTGTTTAATTGTCCACCATCATTCACGGCTGGATGTGCCAGGACTGCAGAGCTTAGATCTGATCCATTGGCTATGGGATCGCTTTGCTCTGTCTATCGCATGCTGCTTATGTAGTTTGACATGCAAGTAGTCCTGTGTTGTAGCTTCACCAGGTTGACATCTCATTTTGAGGTATGCCTGGTGCTGCTCCTGGCAGGCCCTCCTGCACTCTTCATTGAACCAAGGTTGGTCTCCTGGCTTGATGGTAAAGGGAGTGTGGGGGATATGCCGGGCCATGAGGTTAGAGACTGTGGTTGAGTACAATTCTGCTGCTGCTGTTGATGTCCCACCGGAATTAATGCTGGGGCCTCAACTTTTTACAATGCATACAAATGACTTGGATGAAGTGGCCGAAGGTATGGTTGCTAAATTTGCTGACGACACAAAGATATGTCGGAAAGTAAGTTGTGAAGAGGACATAAGTGGGCTACAAGTGGATATAGATAGGTTAAGTGAGTAGGCAAAGATCTGGCAAACTGAGTGTAATGTGGGGAAAAGTGAAGCTGTCTGTTCTAGCAGGAAGAAGTTTGACAATGCATATTATCGGAATGGTGAGAGATTGCAGAGCTCGAAGTTCAAGGGGGAACTGGGTGTCCTAGTGCATGAATTGCATAAGGTTAGAATGCAAGTTCAGCAAGTAATTAGGAAAACTAATAGAATGGTATCATTTATTGCAGGAGGAATTGAATGCAAAAGTAGGGATGTTACGCTTCAGCTATACAGGGCATTGGTGAGAGCAGAAGGATGCAAATGCGTTGGAGGCAGCTCAGAGAAGGTTTACGTGGACTGATACTTGAAATAGGCGGTCTGTCTTATGAGGAAAGTCTGGACAGGCTAGGCTTATATCAGCTGGCGGTTAGAAGATTAAAAGCCGACCTGATTGAAATAAATAAGCTTCTGAGGTTGGGACAAAGCAAGTGAGGGAGACAGAGAGAGAGAGAAACCGCGAGAGATTGAGAGAGAGAGCTCAGCTCACCTGCTGCTGAAACCCTCACCCATGCCTTTGTTATCTCGAGACTTGACTATTCTAACACAGTCCGGACTGGTCTACCACATCCTACTCTCTGTAACCTTGTGGTCATCCAAAACTCTGCTGCCATCTTCTAATTTACACCAAATTCTGTTCACCCAACATCCCTGTGCTCACTGACCTACATTGGCTCTTGTTCCAGTAACACCTCAATTTTAATAGTCTCACTCATGTGATCAAATCCCTTCATGACCTCATCCCTCTGATTATCCCAATCCCCTGTTCATTTCCAATATTCCTGAAACTTGTTCATCTTAAAGTCTTTTTCAAATTCCCTTTTTAAAGTGAGTTTCTTTCCCTCTGTCTCTCTCCCTGACCACACATTTCATCTCTCAAGCTCCACTGGTGGTGTGGAAGTTTGGATCCATAAAATGGTGTGGGCTGCACTGCTGGTCACATCCAGCATATTGTACAGGACACCCAGGCTGGCAGGGGTGCTAGTGTGGGTGTAATGTGTGTGTGTCTGTAGCGTGAAGTGGGGTTCGAATATGGTGTCAATCAACCATTCTGGCAGCTTTGATGGACGTCTTTGAAACTTGGTCTGTGCATGGTCACTGACCGCCTGTGTTAGTCACTCTCAGCTGAACATACATTCACAGCATGACGAACCCCCTCTAGTGTTATTTAAAATGACCAGGCATCCAACTTACTGGTGAGGGGCTTTTGACTTGCTTCTGATATTGTAAGGTTACTGGAAGTGCTGTGGCTGGTTTTCTGGAGGTTGTGTTGTGAGCTGCAGCAGACATTCATGGAGGACAGAGGATTTGGTGACCCAACTCTGGACGAGGTATAGGGACTGTAGTAACAGTGTCTCTGGGTCTATAACCTCACCAACAATTGGAGCAGAGGCGGCAGAGAGGGGAAGCTCTGTCAGGAGGGAGGAGGAGAGGTCTCTGCCCTCCCCACCCCGGGTTTTCCAAGAGCACAAAGAGCAGTGGTCCTAATACGGAACCCTGGGGAACACCACTGTATACTCCCATCGAGTCTGAACACAACATTTCACCACTTCTCTCTGTTTACTGTTCCTTAGCCAATGTTATATTCACACTGTCATTGTCCCTTTAGTTCCATAGCATTCATTTGCCTGACCTGTCTGCTGAATGACACTTGAACAAACGCCTTTTGAATGTCCATATATATAACTTCAATCACAACACCCTCATCAACCCTCTCCATTGTTTTATCAAAGAACTCCATCAAGTTTACCTCACCACCACCTCCCTCTCTCCAATCCTCCACTGCTGTTAAATTATCAGACTGCTTGTCCGACTTCAGTACTGGATGAGCAGAAACTTCCTCCAATTAAATATTGGGAAGACTGTAGTTATTGTTTTCACTCCCCACTCCAACTCTGTTCCCTTGCTATTGATTCCATCTCTCTCCCTGGTAACAGTCTGAGATTCAGACAGTCTGTTTGACACCTTAGTGTCACGTTTCAGCACGAAATGAGCTTCCAGCCACATTTCTGTACCATCACTCCAACCACCTATTTCTACCTCAGTGACAGCGCCTGATTTCATCCCTGTCTCAGCTCATCTGCTGATGAAACCTCATTCATGCCTTCGCTACATTTATACTTGACTGTTCTTTTTTAAAATTCTTTGATTGAATATGGGTGTCCATGGGAAGGTCAGCATTTGTTGTCCATGCTTAATTGCCTTTGACAGCTTAGTGACTTGCTCCGCGATTTTAAGGGGCAGTTAAAAGTCAACCATATTGCTGTGGGTCTGGACTCACATGCAGACCAGACCAGGTAGGGACAGTAGTGAACAAGATGGTGTTTCACAAAAATCGATGATAGTTTCATAGCACCATGACTGAGACTACCTTTCTATTCCAGATGTCAACTCATTCCTGGCTTGTCTCAAACATTCTACTCTTTGTAAACGTGAGGTCATCCAAACTCTGCTGCCCTTGTGTTGACTTGCATCAAACCCCATTCCCCAATCACTGACCGACATCAGCTCCCAGTCAAGCAATGTCTTGATTTCAAAATTCTCAACCGTGTTTCCAACTCCTTTCATGTCCTCACCCCTCCTTGTCTCAATAATCTCCACCAGCCGCACAACGCTTCAAGCTCTCAGAACTCCTTTAATTCTGGCCTATTGTGTATCCTTGATTTCATTATTGCACCACTGGCAGTCAGGTCTTCAGCTGCCTAGACCCAAAGCTCTGGACTGCCCTCCCTACACATCTTTTTTTATTCTTCCATTCAATGTGGGCATCGCTGGGGGGGTGGGGGGAGGAAAGCAGCATTTGTTCCCATCCCTAATTGTCCTTGACAAATGAATGGCTTGCTAGGACATTTCACGGGGCAGTTTAAGAGTCAACAACATTGCTGTGGATCTGGAGTCATATGTAGGCCGGATCAGGTACGGCTGGCAGATCTCCTTCCCTAAAGGACATTAATGATTCAGGTTGGGTTTTTTTCCAACAATTGATGAGAAATTCAAGCACAATTACTGAGAATAGCTTTCATTTCCAGATTTTTATTAATTGATTAAAATTATTAATTAATTGAATTTTAATTTCCACCAGCTGCCTTGCTGGGATTTGAAGCCAGAGCATTAGCCTGGGTCTCTGTATTACTAGTTCAGTGACAGTGTCACTGTTTCTGCCTCCCTGCATCACTTTCCTCCCTTAAGACACGACTTAAAATCTTCCTCTTTAACCAAGCTGTTGGTCAGCTTACTTCATATCTCCTGTTGCTTTTCGCGTCATGCTTTGCTTCATAATGCTCCTGTGAAGCACCTTGCAATCCAATGTTTTATTATATTAAAGGCACTGCATAAATATAGGTTGTTGTTGATGTTTGTCAGACATGGCTTGTCTGACAATATCGATGCTGCTTGCCATTTATTGACCTTGTTTTTGTCAAACAGTACTTTTGTCCTGGGTTGTGAACTGTGCACATTTCACCACCTGTAATGTTAGATTGATTGGTCTGTAAATATAGGGTTTTCTCCATCTCTCCTTTTTTAAAAAGGGTGGAACATTTACAACCCTCAAGTCTCTATCATCTTTCCCATATCAAAGGAGGATTGGAGATTCTGGACATGGTCTCTGCTATTTCCACCATTCCTTCCCTCAGCAACCCTCATGCATCCCATCCAGACTGGGTAAATGTTCCACTTTATTGTGGTACAAACAGTGTTAGATTGAAAGCTGTTAACTGAACCTGTTTGTTCAGAGACTGCAATGAATGTCAATCTCCATGGACCCTAATAGTATAACTGGAGCGTTTCCATCTTCTATTAATAAGTGATTAATTTCAATGTGTTATCCCATGGTGTCAGTGGGAGCATCAGCCCAGACACTAACAGGGATCAGCAGCTCCAGAGAGAGGGAAAGAGAGAAGATAGATCAGAATCTGAGAGCAATAGATTGGAAAGTTTTAACAATGGACAGGAGTTTATCCTTTTGGTTTGACGAGCTGACTGCAGATCATGATTGGATAACGTGAGATTGGCGGATCTATTGTGCCCTTCAGATGATTCAATACATTTACGATCCCATCCTCGCTATCGTTGGTGTCCCTGCATTGTCTCTGAATCCAGGTATTCATTCTCTTATAAAAGCAAAATACTGCAGATGCTGGAAATCGGAAATAAAAACAAGAAATGCAGGAACCATTCAGCAGGTCTGGCAGCATCTGTGGAAAGAGAGGCAGAGTTAAGGTTTCAGGTCACTGACCCTTCTTCAGAACTCAAGAAGAAGGGCCACTGACCTGAAACGTTAACTCTGCTTCTCTTTCCACAGATGCAATCCAGACCTACTGAGTGGCTCCAGAATTTCTTGTTATTATTCATTCTATAAACCATGTTTAACTGCATAACTGATCTTATCATTCACTCTGCCCTCCTTGCTACTGTTGTTGTTCTTGGTCTATCTCTTTCTCCGGCTGTTATCTCTATAAACCATTGCGAATGGTATTACTGCTCTTTTTATTTACTGTCACATCTCTGTTGCTGTTGGCGTCCCTGTTAAGTCTCACTATCCAGCTATTACATACAATGCATTACTCACCTTGTTATTAAAGTATTGGCGGAGATTGAAGCCATTGTTTTCAGTCCCCAACATACACTCTATTCTCTATCCAAAGAATTGGCACATATATGAGGCTGAAACAGACAGTTCACTTCCTTGCTGATCTCCTTGACCCAGAACGGAGTTCCAATACTGTATCCTGTCCATCACCAATCCTGTCTACTGTATCCTTTTCCTCTGCCTTACGCTATCTGAGGATACAAAAATGGCTTGGTGATAAGCGGCAGAGAGTGGGAGTGCAGGGTTGTTTTTCAGGTTGGAGGCTGGTGTCCAGTGGTGTGCCACAAGGATCGGTGCTGGGTCTTCTGTTGTTTGTCATATATATAAATGACTCGGATGTGAATGTAGGGGGCATGAGTAGTAAGTTTGCAGATGACACCAAAATTGGTGGTATAGTGGACAGTGAAGAAGGTTGTCTAAGTTTACAACAGGGTCTATAGATCAACTGGGAAAGTGGGCAAAGAATTGGCAAATGGAATTTAACACAGACAAGTGTGAAGTGATGCATTTTGGGAAGTTAAACCAGGGCAGGACATATACAGTGAATGGCAGGGCCCTGGGCTGTGTTGTGGAGCAGAGAGACTTTGGGGTTAAAGTACATAGTTCCCTGAAATTAGCAACACAGGTAGACAGAGTGGTTAAGAAGGCATATGGCATGCTTGCCTTCATTGGCCGAGGTACTGAGTACAAGAGTTGGGACCCCATGTTACAGTTGTACAGAACGTTGGTTAGGCCACATTTGGAGTACTGTGTGCAGTACTGGTCGCCGCTGTACAGGAAATATGTGATTTCGCGAGAGAGGGTGCAGAAAAGATCACAAGGATGTTGCCTTGCTTGGATGGCTTGAGTTATAAAGAGAGATTAGATAGGCCTAGTCTGTTTTCCCTGGAACGAAGGAGGCTGAGAGGGGACACGATAGAGGTATATAAAATTATGAGAGGCATAGATAGGGTAGATAGCCAGAGACTGTTTCTCATGGTAGGGGTGACTAAAACTAGAGGGCATATATTTAAGGTGAGAAGGAGGAGGATTAAAGGGGATCAAAGGGGTAAATTATTCACACAAAGAATAGTGGGTATCTGGAATGAGCTGCCTGAGGAGGTGGTGGAGGCAGGAACAGTAGCAACATTTAATAGACATCTGGACAGGTACTTGAATGAACAAGGCATAGAGGGATATGGAATTAATGCAGGCAGGTGGGATTAGTATAGAAAGGCATTATGGTCAGCATGGACATGGTGGGCCGAAGGGCCTGTTTCTATGTTGTACGGCTCTATGACTCTATGACTCTCTGCCTATATGCCCCTTAAACCACCATCTATCTCTTCGTTCATTCCATACCCGACTATCCTAATGCTACCCATGACAAGACACTTAGTTATAAACTCCAGCCCATCGCAAACTCTGCTGCCCATATCCTAACTCACACCAAACTCTGATCATCCACCAACTCTGTGCTCACTGACCTATATTGGTTCTTGGTTTAGTAGCACCACAATTGCAATATCCTTATTCTTGTGTTCAGATCCCTCTCTGACCATACCTCTCCAGTTAGTCCAATTTTCCTGTCCGTTTCCCATATTCGTGCATGTTGTTTCCCTTCGAGAATTCATCCAATTCACTTTTAAAAGTGGATGTTTGCTCCTTCTGTATCTCTCTGTGGATGCAATTACGGAGTCGTTAGAGCCACTGGGGCTGAGGCTATGAATCCTAAAGCCTTAAAATGGTGTGGGATGCACTGCCAGCCACTTGTGGCTCTTTCCAGTGGGGTTCCATGCTGAGCAGGGTGTTCCAGCAGCATTGTCACACGTCTTTGAAACTTGGTCTGTGCATATCCACTGACCGCCTGTGTTAGTCACTCTCAGCTGAAAATACATTCAGCAGCACGAGGTTTCATCTCTAGTGTTATTTAAACAATGTGATTTCTGATAACGATGAGCTGCACCAACATCATCAACTATCCAAGCCTGGTCCATCTTCAGGCACGTGCAATACAGCCTCATCGGGTATCACCCCTCCTCCCACTCGGCTGGAGGTTGCGGCTGAATGGGAGATTGTGAGGCTGGAGCTCTCCCCTCACCTCTACCACTCGCTCCGGACCTCGCCGCTCCTCTCCCTACACCCACTAGCCGACGGTGCTTCACTACCCCCATTCTCCCTCCAGTTATTCGCTCCTCGCTTCCTCCCACTCCCCCTCCAGTCACTCGCTTTGGACCTCGCCGCTCCCCTCCCCTCCACTCCTCTGGCCGATTGTTCCCCGCTTCTTACCACCCTGTTCTCCAGTCACTTGCTCCACACTTCCCCCCCATCCCCTCCAGTCACTCGCTCCAAGCCGCGCTGCTTCCCTCCTCTCGGCCACTTGCTGCTAATTAGCTATGTCACGAAGCTGTGCTCCTTGGTGCTAGCGGCTGGGCCGGGTGGTGTAGTGGGGAGCGAATCACCATAGAGGGGGTGGCGAGAGGATGGCAACTATCTGTCAGGGGGGGTCGTGGGGTGCTGTGAGTTCTGGAGCTAGTGGCTGGGTTGCGGGGTGGGGGAAGGTGAAGTGGGGAGCGATTGACCCGACAGTGGGTGCTGAGGAGAGGGGAACAATCTGTCAGGGGAGTGAGGGAGAGCTGGGGGGTCTGGTGTTAGTGGCTGGGGTGGTGGTGAAGTGGGGAGCGAGTGACCCGACAGTGGGTGCTGAGGAGAGGGGAACAATCTGTCAGGGGAGTGAGGGAGAGCTGGGGGGTCTGGTGTTAGTGGCTGGGGTGGTGGTGAAGTGGGGAGCGAGTGACCCGACAGTGGGTGCTGAGGAGAGGGGAACAATCTGTCAGGGGAGTGAGGGAGAGCTGTGAGGTCTGGTGTTACTGGCTGGGGTGGTGGTGAAGTGGGGAGCGAGTGACCCGACAGTGGATGCTGAGGAGAGGGGAACAATCTGTCAGGGGAGTCAGGGAGAGCTGTGAGGTCTGGAGATAGAGGCTGAGGGGAGAAAGCGGGCTGTGGGGAGAGGGAGAAAGCGAATTGCTGATGTGAGGAGAGCGGATCTTGGGGCGGGAGCGAGAGGCTGCATTTGGGTGAAATCAGTCCTGCTCAGTCATTTAATCGAATCACATTAAAAAACTGGCAGCACATTTTATACTCTGTTCGATTTCCAATGGAAATGTAATCATAAAATTCCTTTTGTACTGAATAGGATTACTGGGATATTAACTGGATCTTGAAGATTACTGTTAGTATCATGTAACTGCACAGTAGCATTTTACTGGACTTCCTTCCAACTTAATGTAAGTTTATTTTGAGGAACGATCTAACCAGAAGTATTTCTGTGACAAATTGAGCAGCGCCATCTTTAATCCTGGCAGCTACCTGAACGTCTCAGACTCTGACTTTCCAGTTGAAGAGTCTACATTTGTACATGTGCAAGTACTGCAGCACCTCGTGGTTGCATTGTCAGAAAACGCAGTCTTATTGAAAAAGAACAGGCATCCAACTTACAGGTGAGAGGCTTTTGACTTACTTCTGCTTTTGTAAAATTAGTGGAGGTGCTGTGGATGGTTTTCTGGAGGTTGTATTGTGAGCTGCTTCAAATATTCAGGGAGGACAGAGGATTTGGTGACCCAACTGTGGATGAGGTATGGGGACAGTAGTTAAAGTGTCCCTGGGTCTGTAACATGACCAACAAATGGAACAGATTCTGCAGAGAGGGGAAGCTCTGTAAAGAGGGAGGAAGTTTGGGCACTGACCTACCCATCCCAGGTTTTCCGAGAGCAATTTTCCTACCTGCACCTAACCCAGGAGCAGTGTGTGAGGTGATTCTGATTCAAGAAAAAAGTGGTTAGAGAGCTGTGTCACCTCCTGGAACACGACCTGGAACCTCACACGAGGGTGAGGACGGAGCTGTCAGTGGCTGTTAAGGTCACAGTTTCATTGAACTTCTATATATCCGGATCTTTCCAGATGGGAGCAAGTGACATATTCAACATCTCATAGTCTGCTGTCCATTTATGTATCCGTTAGGTGACAAAGGCCATCTATGGCGAGTGAGGTGAATGCATCATTTTCTCCCTCAAACTCTTGAACTGCCTGTTGACTATTTCCCTGATTATTGTTTCTAACCCCTGGCCACTGATATTGAACAACATGGCCTGTAGGTGCTCGAACGGTCCTTACACCCATTCCAGTATAAGGGTGTCACATTTACCACTCGCCAATCTTCTGTCACCTCGCCGATCTATAGAAGAATGTAAGATTTCGGAAAGCCCTTCTGCTACCGACATACCTACTTCCTTTAGCCATCCAAACCAGGTGGATTATCTACTCTAAGCATAGCCAGCCTTTCCAGTACCTCCTCCCTCTGAATATTTACTCTATCCATTGCCTCTACTCTTTTGCTTCCACTGATATTTTGTAAGATTCCTGTTACAACAGCGATATGAAGTAATCATTAGCTATTTTAACCTTGCCCTGTGCCTCTAAGCATATATACATGCTTTGTCCCGGATAGTCACCACCCACCTCGTCCTATCTGATTGATATCTACATGCCTGTAGAAAATGATTGCATTTCCTTTTAGAAGATTTCTGGGTTCTCTTTTATGTTGAATGTTAGTGAATGTTTAAGGTGGTGGATGAGGTGCTGATCAATCGGGCTGCTTTGTTCTAGATGGTGTAAAACTTCCTGAGTGTTGTTGGAGCTGTACCCATCCAGGTAAGTGGAGAATTTTTCATTAAACTCCTGACTTGTGTGGCGCACATGCTACATGTCAATTATTAGCCCAAGGCTGGATATTGTCCAGGTCTTGCTGCATTTAGGTATGAACTACTTCAGTACCTGAGCAGGCACAAATGGTACTAATCATTGATGAATACTCCCATTTCTGACCTTATGATGGAGGGACAGTGATTGATGAAGCAGCTGAAGATGGTTGAGCCTAGGACACTACCCTGAGGAACTCCTGCAGTGATGTCCCGGGACTGATATAATAGACCTCTAACAACCACAACCATCTTCCTTTGCGTGAGGTATGAATCCAGCCAGCGGAAATCTTTCACCCTGATTCCCGTTGACTTCAGTTTTGCTGGGGTTCCTTGATGCCATACTCGGTCAAATGCTGCCTTGATGTCAAAGGCAGTCACTCCCACTTCACCTCTGGAGTTCAGCTCTTTTGTCCATGTTTTAACCAAGGCTGTAATGAAATTAGGAGATTTGTCGCTCTTGGGGAACCCAAACTGATCATCGCTGAGCAGAATATTGGAGATTAAATGCTATTTGATAGTAATAATGATGAAACATTCCATTACTTGTCTCATGAATCAGAGCAGACAGAAGGGTGGTGAAAGCATGGCTGTTGGAATACTTCCAACTTTCCCCTTAAGGAGACGGCAAATGGACGTCCAGGCTGACTGTGAGGGCCCAAATTTGGACTGTATAAGTCCGGCATGGTGATCAGTGTCCTGGGCTGAAAGATGCATATTAAAACTGTACCAGCTCGGCATGCAGAAGTTCCCGGGGCTGGTTGACCCAGATTCACACTGCACCAGCACGGCTTGGTGATGACTGACCTGGGCTGGTCGACCCCTATTCGCCCTGTACCAGCTCGGCATGGTGATCAGTATCGTGGAATGGTTGACCCAGATTCACACTGCACCAGCTCGGCTTGGTGATCACTGTCCTGGGCTGGTTGACCCATATTCACACTGTATCAGCTCGGCATGGCGATCAGTATCCTGGCCTGGTTGACCCATATTCACACTGCACCAGCTCGGCTTGGTGATCAGCACCCTGAAAAAAAGCAGGGATGTTATGCTGAAACTTTATAATGCTTTGGTGAGACTATTGCGTCCATTTCTGGTCACTATACGTTCGGAAGGATGTGAAAGTCTTTGCGTGGGTGTGGAGGATATTTACTGGAAAGGTTCCAGGGATGGGGGATTTTACCTACAAGGTTAGTCTGGAAAATCTGGTGTTATTTTGCCTGGAGGAAAGGAGATTGAGGGGAGATATATTAGAGGTACACAAGATTATAGCAGGTATAGATAAGATAGACAAAGAAATTCTGTTCCATGTAGCTGATGGTACAAGAACTAGAGATAAGGTTTGGGTAAGAAATGCAGTGGAAATGTGAGGATGAACTTTATTATGTACCGTGTGGTAATGACCTGGTAATCACTGCCCACAGGGATGGTGGAAGCAGAGACAGTGATCAATTTCAAAACGATATTGGATGGACACGTGAGGGAAATAAAATTGCAGGAATATGGGAACAGAACAGGGGATGGTTGTGACTGGATTGTTCTACAGAGAGCTGGCATGGACTTGACGGGTTGAATGGACTGCTTCAGTGCTGTAATGAATTACAATTACTACTGCTTTCACAGACTGTTCAATGGAGAGTGCAGGAGGGTATGCCCACAGCAGCACCAGGCATACCTCAGAATGAGGTGACAACCTGGTGAAGCGACAACACAGGACTACCTGCATGCCAAACTGTGTAAGCAGCATGTGATAGACAGAGCTAAGCGATCCCATAACCAACGGATTATATCTAAGGTCTGCAGTCCTGCCACATCCAGCCATGAATGATGGTGGACAGTTGAACAACTAACTGGAGGAGATGGCTCCACAAATATCCCCATCCTCAATGATGGGGGAACCCAGCACATCAGTGTAAAAGATAAGGCTGAAGCATTTGTATCAATCTTCAGCGGGAAGTGCCGCTGGAAGCTTCCCATACTTTACTTTGTATTCTCCATTCACAATACTTACCTTAACAATTTCAAACTTAAGTTAAAAGAAAGAAAACAAAGGAAATAAATTACTTCAGTGGTTTTGATCTGTTTGTTCTTCAGATGTCTTTCAAACAACTGGAATTAAAACTGAAAACAGAGGTGAATTCTCACAAATAAACATTCTAACTCCAAACAAAATGTTTAAACCTGTAGTAAACTTCAGTCTGAGTCAACCACGCGCATGGATGGGTCTCTCTCTTTCTATTTCTCTTCCCCCCGCACCTCTCTCTCTCTCCCTCTCTCTCTTTCTTTCCCAGCACAAAGCAAGTGCTATTTAACACTCCAACATCCATGTTATAGTAACTTTTATCCTCCCCACTCACACCAATTTAAAATCCAACTGGACACACATGCTAAACAGCCAACTACTTTAAGACAACATGCAGGACCAGACGAGAGAGGGTTAACTGACCGTAATAGACACTGGCATGAGACAGACAAAGAAATCACACTGAAAACTTCAAATACACAAACAGAAACTAACTCACACACCATCTTTTCCTTTTGTTTTCCTCACACTGTGTTTCAGCCTCACTGTGGCTCCGAAACATTTCATTTCCTTTGATATCCCAACTGCACTAGTGACTTGGTGAGATTGACAGCAACAACCTGTTCTATTCTGTGTTGTCACCACTTTAACGGGACAGACTGGCAAGGACAACACCTTAACGAGACAGACTGGCAAGGACGCTACCTTAACGGGACAAAATGACAGGGGAGTCACCTTAACGGTACAGACTGGCAAAGGCATCAACTTAATGGGACAGACCGGTAATGGCGTAATCTTAACGGGATAGTCTGGTAAGGGTAATCCCTCTCCATCATTGTTCTCCTCCGAGGCCTCCTGCTCCGTTTCAGTATCACCTGTGTGATACTCTGCTTTTTGTGATGGCTGCTACAGCTGCCTGGGTGCTGCTTTCCCCTCTGGGTTTACAGTCACTGAATGGTAGACCTGTACTGTGCATGGCCTGTCTTCTGGTGGGATCAATCCTGTAACTCCCTAAGGGCACCTCTGGAATCCTCTAACTTCTGGGTCACTGGACATTATCCTGTGTAACAGTAACAATATGTTTCTCTGCTAACTCTCACTGCTGCTGAACTGCACAAGCCTGTACTGCATTAAGTGTCTGTTGTTGTATAGTGACAGTAATGTACACTAGCTTATTGTGTAAATCCTGTAGCTGTGTCTGCTGCTGCTGCTGTTTCTGTTCACTTTGAGCGACTATTTCTCTCACCTGTGACTGTATCACTTCCTCATCGCATTGTGCACGGAGTGATGCTGCACATGGAGGCAGATTTAAAGCCTTCTCACCTTTCCGATGTTCAGCCAAGACCTGTGCGTGGATAAACTTCACTATATTTTAAAAGGAACGTGTTCATGCTTCCATACACAGTCTCCTAACAGGGACTGTATACTGTCCATATTACACTTAGTGCTTAACTCTTCCTCATATGTTTCCCAGCGACCCTTCTTCCCATTGTCTTTTTGTGACATAATGTGTATTTAAAGAGACATCACTGGGTCAGTATAATCTGCCGTCCCTCAAAAGAGTTTATCCCTGCATGAATTTTCACTTGTCAAACGAATGTTCCTATGTTTGTGAAACTTGCTCTAACACTCTCGGTTTGCATAGCAATCAAAGTCCCGGGTTTCAGCACCACTTGTAAGATCTGGGGTTTGGCTTAATTGAATTGTCAGACATAGGTCAATTGCAATGACAGTCTGCGTTGGGAGATCAGATCTAAAAGGAACTTGCAGCTCAGACTAGCTTTAAAACACGTGGGTACACGGCTGCTTCCACAAGTTTCACAGACTTAATGAAGTTCTCCACAATAAGCAGAACATGGTGATACTGAGAAAAGGGCAGTGGTCAGCAGTTGGCTTTACAATGGAACATTGGTCCTTAACCACCGGTTAACTGTGGAACCTTGTCTCTTCATTGAAGTCGGTCTTCTGTCACCTTCTTGATGATGATGTGCACTTTTGGGGTCTTACAAGTTATTAATTGATACACCTTTCCCAGCTTGATTCTGTTCCATATTAGGTAAAAGCCTGTTTCTGTTCATTTGATTGGTCAGTCATTAACTAACTACCCTGCCATTGTCATTCAGTGGGGAGGGGGGGAGCGGGGGAGGGGCCTCCAGATTCCAGCTGCCTTGACTCTATGAATCCCTTTACAAAAGGTCATATCTGACCCGGTGCCATCCTGCCATGGCTATTCAACCACAGTGGCCACTTAATGGCATTGATATGTACTTATCTCATTTCACAGCTTCCTGGCCACACGGGGATTGTTTTATACCAGTTAAAAAGCTAACAGTCCCTCTTGGATAATCTGCAGTCTAACGACTTTTAAATAACAGGTCTCAACAGGTCAGGACTTGTCCAGAAGTTTAGCTAACATCATTTGTTGTGGTTATGTTACATATAGAATACTATTTTAACCGTGATACTGAAGGATATGACAACTAAGTTCTAACAGTCCTATCATAAAATAAACACAATCCTACAGTTTTGTCCCAACAAGGACGGAGATATCCAGCTTTGTGTTTGCAGACAGCGGCCACTACTGCCCACTGTTGACTGATTGTGTCTGAAGCTGTTGGGTTTTATCTAAACACAGGGCATTTGTTTTATTCGCTCATTCTTGGGATGTGGGCGTCGCTGTCTAGGCCAGCATTTATTGACCATCCCTAATTGCCCTTGAGAAGGTGGTGCTGAGCCCACTTCTTGAACCACTGCAGTCCATGTGAGGTAGGTACACCCACAATTCCGTTAGGAAGGGAGTGCCAGGATTCTGACGAAACAACAGTGAAGGAATGGCGATGTAGTTCCATGTCAGGATGGTGTGTGACTTGGATAGGAACTTGCAGGTGGTGGTGTTCCCATGCATCCCTGCTCTTGTTCTTCTCGGTGGTAGAGGTCGCGGGTTTGGATGGTGTAGTCTCAGGAGCTTTGGTGAGTTGCTGCAGTGCATCTTGTAGATGGTACACACTGCTGCCACTGTGCGTCAGTGGTGGACATATGAATGTTGTAGATGGTGTGCCAA
Source organism: Heterodontus francisci (assembly GCF_036365525.1). Lineage (NCBI taxonomy): Eukaryota > Metazoa > Chordata > Chondrichthyes > Heterodontiformes > Heterodontidae > Heterodontus > Heterodontus francisci. The sequence continues at coordinate 298,260 of NW_027141683.1, forward strand.
TCATGTTTGCTGCTTTTTCCTGGATGGTCCTGCGCTTCTTGACTGTTGTTGGAGCTGCACCATCCAGGCAAGTGGAGAGTATTCCATCACACTCCTGACTTGTGCCTTGTAGATGGTGAACAGGCTTTGCAGAGTCAGGAGGTGAGTTATTTGCCACAGGATTACTAGCCTCTGACCTGCTCTTGTAGCCACGGTATTTATATGGTTACCCCAGTTCAGTTTCTAGTTCAGTTTCTAATCAATGGTAACCCTCCAGGATGTTGATTGTGGGGATTCAGTGATGACAATGTCATTGAACATCAGGGGGAGATGACTAGATTCTTTCTTGTTTGAGATGGCCATTGCCTGGCACTTGAGTGGCACAAAAGTTACTTGCCACTTATCAGCCCAAGCTGGATATTGTCCAAATATTACTGCATCTCGACAAGGTTTGCTTCAGTATCTGAGAGGTCACGAATGGTGCTGAACATTGTGCAATCATCAGTGAACATCCCCACTTCTGACCTTTTGATTGAAGGAAGATCATTGATGAAGCAGCTGAAGATGGTTGGGTCTCGGACACAACCCTGAGGAACTCCTCCAGTGATGTCCTAGAGCTGAGCTGATTGACCTCCAACAACCACAGCCATCTTCCTTTGCGTCAGGTATGAGTCCAAACAGCGGAGAGTTTTCCCACTGATTCCTATTGAATCCAGTTTTGCTCGGGCTCCTTGATACCATACTCGGTCAAATCTGCCTTGATGTCAAGGGCAGTCATTGTCACCTCTCCTCTTGAGTTCAGCTCTTTTGTCCGTATTTGTACCAAGGCTGTATTGAGAACAAGAGCTGAGTGGCCTTGGCAAAAGCCAAACGGAGCGCCAGTGAGCAAGTTATTGCTAAGCAAGTGCTGCTTGATGGCACAGTTAACACCAGGGGAAGTGCTGGCTTCGTGGTAATGTCTCTGGCATAGTAATCCAGAGGACCAGGCTAGTACTCTGGCGACACGATGAAGGTCCATAGGTCACTGACGGCAGCAGCACAGGTAGATAAGGTGGTTAGGAAAGCATATGGGATACTTGACTTTATTAGCAAATGCATAGAATATAAGAGCAGGGAGGTTATCATCATAATATATAAAACGCTAATTTGGCCACAGCTGGAGTACTGTGTACAGTTCTGGTCACCACACTATAGGAAGGATGTGATTGCACTGGAGAGGGTGCAGAGGAGATTCACCCGAATGTTGCCTGGGTTGGAGCATTTCAGCCATGAAAAAAGACTGAAAAGGCTAGGGTTGTTTTCCTTGGAACACAGAAGACTGAGGGAGGACATGATTGAGGTGTACAATATTATGATGGACATCGGTGAGGATAGGTTCGATAGGAAGAAACATTTTTCCCTTAGCGGAGGGGTAATGAACCAAGGGACATAGATTTCAGTTGAGAGCCAGGATGTTTAGGGGGGTTTTGAAGAATTTTCTTTTCATCCAGAGGGTGGTTGGAATCTGGAACGCACTGCCTGAAGACGTGGTGGAGGCAGGAAGCCTCACAACATTTAAAACCTATTTAGATGAGCACTTGAAACGCCATAGTACACAAGGCTACGGGCCAGAAAAATTGGATTCGAATAGTTGGGTGCTGGATGGCCAGCACAGACACGATGGGCGGATGGGCCTGCTAATGTGCTGTGTAACTCTATGACTCTCCGACACACTTGGGCAATTTTTCAGATTGCCGGGGAGATGCCAGTTTTGTAGCTGTAT